>NC_058142.1:16489736-16756960 GCF_011075055.1 Mangifera indica | reverse complement strand
TTTTGAAGAATAATAGTATTAACAATTAAAGAGGTGCAGTGGAGGCGCCAAAGGTCCCAAGATAGCAACGTGTCCTTGACAGGGTGGCTTCTTTGAATTTTACTTTACATTTGTTCAAGTTTGGATTGTTATTTGATTGAACTAGTTTAAGATCAAGCACCTCACATTTCAACTTGGATTAATTAGCGCATCGATATGATGTAGAGGTAGGTTATACACCATGTAATTTCCACTCTGCTAGATTTAAAGTATGTATTGTGAATGATACTATAGTAGATTTCTCTTTCATCCTCATACATAGGTAGGTTATGCCAAGTTGCATCAAATATTATTTCTCTTTAGTGGGTAACTTATACTTCTTATTATTATCAATCTTCCAAAAACTCCATCTATGGTACTCAACAAGCTTAGGATGGATAACTAAGCCGGTATCAACCTAAGTTAGACCTCTAACTCGAGATTGGCTCGTTCAAGCTAGTGTATAGTGTTATCAAAATTTTGCCAACATGATGAATAATATCATTATCAAAGTTTTGCCAACATGGTGAACAATATTATTGGTAGTATGAACAATGTCATTGAATAAGTAAATGAGTCAATCTCCAGCTAAGTTAGTTCTTGATCCAACTCAAAATTGACTCATAATGGGATAATATATATTTAGTCAGACTGATGAAATAGAAAATTTAGACTCTACAATTTTGACAAACTAAGATTTTAAAAGGAGAATGAGAAAGTATAGCATATAAGACACTTGATTTCTTTCGTTGATTATTTTACAAAAGTCTCATACATTTTTATTTATTTTTACAATATGAATCTTGTTTATATATAATAATATTGTTGATCATCATTATCAATGATCTAATATAAAATATTTACATACAAAAAAAGAATAATTAATGTTCTTGAGAGGATAAAAACTTCTATCTTGAATATAAGCATGGATATCATGTTACTAAAAGAAAGATTCCTGATAAATAAACTGGAGTGTGTAAAAATTATGATTTGGATAGACAATTTAGCATGGACTTTTGAGTTATTAAATCTTTTTGTGGGATGATCCAATAATCTTCTATATTGGCTAAGTTTTTCTCTTTAAAACCTGAACACAACAATTTTATTGATTGAAAACAGTCATATATCAGGAGAGGAATACTGAACATTGCAATCCAGACAAATTTCAAGAGCTTATGGATTCAAGTGATATGACTTAAACAAATATTTTTATAACATGATCAAAAATCCTGTGAATTAAATTGAATTATATTTTGTTGTAAATTAAATGTACAGATAGATTTCAAGAGCTTAATGGATCAAGTGATAGGACTTAATCATATATTTCTATAAACTCTATCTCTAATTCAATATCTTATAACATGAGCAAAGATCTTGCGAATTGAATTGCACTATGTTTTGTTTATTTAAGTTATCTTACATGTCTTGACTATGTTGGAGACTAAAAATCTCATATGTAATAAATAGAACATAAAAGAGTGGTACATAAGTGTTAGAGATTGAACCTTAATATAAGTCAATTGGTTTTATGTAATATGAGTTTCAGTCTTCACACTTGTAAACCCAATATGTATTTTTGACGTAGTATTAGAACATGAGCCAAACAACGAGCCCAATAGCCTAAAGTGTTATTAGACACAAGTGACAATGCACTTAACCAAAACCCAACTGAGCGAAACAATGAGTCAACAATCTATAAGGTTGCATTTGAGTGGGGGTGTTGGAGACTAAAAGTCTCGCATTTAATAAATAGAAAATAAGAGAGTGGTATATAAGTGTTGGAGATTAAACCTTAACATAAGCTAATTGATTTTGTGTAATATGAGATTTAATCTTCATACTTGTAAACCCAATATATATTTACGACAGACTAGATTGTCTAAACGATGTATCACTTGTGATTTTCTATTATTACTAGAATCCTAATTTGCTTTGCCAATCCAAACTAAGGATAAATGAGATTGTTTGTCAACCACTATGCACTATAGGAAACTTGTATATATGCTGAGACGTCATGGTCGATGCCAGAGGGTGAGATTGGTTTATGTAGCTGTAATTAATTTACCAATGCCAAACTAAACCATTATTCGATTTTGTATAATTTTTAGCCCCTTTATTTTCTCAGAATCATGAAATTTTTTTTTTTCCACTATCACAAAAGCTCTGATTCTAATGCCTAAACCAAAGTGACTCTATCTTAATCATATAGACATTTATTCTTCAATACATGCATGATAGGATTAGGCTTTCAATTTTGGTTTCTACTTGAAACTAACAAAAACTTAGTAGGTTTGAAATAGAATTATAGTGGAAACAACAAATTCCAGAACAAGGCGAAAAATCATGCATGTTTGAATAAATGTTCGGATATTATCTTTCTTTGACCTTATTTATCAATCTTATCATATATCTAAAAATTCAGATAATCACTTATTCAATGGGATATGATAAGAATTGGATGCACAATATTGCAATGTAATGAATGACCATTCATTGTCTTCTATAAAAGAATACGAATTTTCAATCTTTTGAGACTTTTTGAATAACATATACACTAACACCCATTCATACACACTTGCGCTCATGCATAACTATTCTAGTAGACTAAGTCATGCATGTTTTACTTCCCTTTTGCTTGTGCCTCGTATGGATACTAAGGCAATACCCTCTTCCTCGATTGAGAGCGATACTCATCATCATTTTGGCATTGTAAAAGACGAAGAAGTCACTAATGCTAGTATGAAATCTTAAACCACCTAATAGTTTGTTAGTAGTCTATTGTAAAACATTTCCTATTAAACAGATCCTAGGAGGTGTTTATGGTGTGTGTGTGTGTATATATATATATATATATATATATATATATATATATGTATATATGATACGTTTATTTTATATGAAATTTTTAAATTATGGTTTCCCCTAGGTATGTACTTTTTCATAACCATAAACACCAACTACATAAAAAGTATGCCTATTTATTTACTCAAAATAAGTACACATAGTTTTATTTAAAGATATATGATGCCCACTTAAACAACAAAAGATCATTCTTGGAGAGACCAAGGTTTTCTGATTTCAGATTAATTTATTAATGGCATTTTTTTTACTCCCCTGTAAGCAGATTGTTGAAGAGGCTGGCGGGGCAGTCACTTGCATGGATGGTGGAAAGTTTTGTGTGTTTGATAGATCTGTTTTGGTATCCAGTGGTGTAATACATGCTGAGGTTTGATTTTGTTGTCATTTTTTTTTTTTCCTAAAAATGAATTTTCTAGAGTTAGGATAATAATAACAATAATTAATAACATTGATTAAGATATTAGAAGGCCACAACCTTGGAGGAGTTGACATCTTTTGTTGTCAACATTGTTATAATTAGAGTGTTTGGATTGATTTGTGTAGGTTCCTGTCAGAATCATATTAACTTACTTTCTTTTTGTCTCCCTAGTTTTAATGTGGCTCATATCATAACAACTCTCCGTCCTTAAGTTGAAATACTGTGATATTATGCTTTATACTATAGTGATATACTTTAAAATGTTATATATGATTATATTCGGTCGAAACAAAAGGCCAAAACTGAGAGCTGTATTTGCTTCTTTCTCCACTGTCAAATGTTTGACAAATAACGAACAGAGTCTGTGAGAAGTTGTGGAAACATATATTTCCAATTGTGTGTTTGAATGCAATTTCGTTAAGTATGTTGAGGTTATCTGAAACGTCTTACTTTCCATGGATGTGCAGCTTTTGCAGAGGATTGCACCACCAACTGAGAAATTGAAGACTAAGGGAATTGATTTCTCGATCTGGTATAAGCCTGATAATTACCACACAGGCATTTCAAAGGTGCAAGATTTCCTTTTTCTTCTGCCAGCTTGATTAGAAAGCTCTTTGCAGCCATCAGGTGCTCTAAATTGTGCTTTAAATTGTTATTTATCCTTTCTTTTTAAAATATATTCTTAAATAAATGGTGCTGATAATTGCCAAACTGTGAATAAAAAACTTGCTGGTCTTCTAGACCTATATGAGTCAAAAGTGGGTTGGATTTCCTGAACCATGAATTTTATCATCATTCTATAATGATAAACAAGAAGTTATTTAAATAGATAAAGTTCACCTCTCTGTCTCTTTCTCTCACTCTCTCACACACACAAGGGCACGAGGTTTACGATTTTCTCTTGATCCGAGCTTTACATGAACAAAATACAAGAATGCGATTTATAAAGAAGTTAATGACAAGAAGTAAGTTTTAACCACAAATGCTCATTAAGTTTTGGAGAACTCAGATTAGGGAGGATTTTGATTCCACATGCATACTAGAATACTTGGGAAACAAGCTTAGGTTTCATTTTTTTTTTTTTAAAGAAGAATTTAGAAGCTAGAGATTAGTTAGGATACAATGTTGGAGGATTCTTACAGTAATGCTACTGATTTTTTTGGTAAGTAATTATTTTAACTTATGCTAAACATGTAAATGAATTTATTGATTGATTTGAAACTTAGTTGTGCAAACGTTGAACATTTGATTATTTGCAGACTTGGTATGTCCGCCGAAAGACAACCCTGTTGATGATAAGTCCTTTCTTCCATTTCCCATCCTCAATTTTAGACATTAGGATTTCCAACTCCCCAGCCTACTCTGGCGAAGTTGTAAACCTGCCAACCTGGATCTTTATCCATTGAATTCTTGGCTTCATCTTCAAATTTTCTTTGTGTTTTATCTTAATTCCATTTGGTAGGAATGTTAGTTTTAAGAGGAAAAGTGTTGTAATTATAATTGAGGAAAAACAAGAAAGATTATGGAAATTTACAGAAGTAGGGAACTGTTATTTTTAAATACTCACTTAAAGAAAAAATAACAATGCCTATTTATAGGCTAAAATGCAAAAAATTAAGCAACTAGCTGTTATTTATTTTAACTCCTATTTATCAGCTAACGACTTAACTAATTTGAGAGGTTTTTGGAGTAGTTTCCTGCAACAGATTTTGAATCATCTCTCCAACACTCCCCCTTGATTCAAAATCACATACTCCAAGCAATAATCTAAGAAAAACATGTCTTTGACTTGACAAAGCTTTGGTGAAGATATCTGCAAGTTGGACATCAGTGTGACAAGACTTCATGATTATTTCTCCTTTGGCAACCAATTCCCGAATGAAATGAAATCTCAGCTCAATGTGCTTTGTGTTGCTATGAAAGGCTAGATTCTTTGCCATTGCAATTGCTGATTTATTATCACAATAAAGTTCAGTTCCTTTTTCTTGCTTATGTTGTAAATCACACAACATTCTTCTAAGCCAAATACATTGACATGCTGTTGTAATGGCAACAACATACTCTGCCTTTGTTGTTGATAAGGTTGCTATCAGTTGTTTCTTAGAGCACCATGTGATTGCACCTAAACCAAGTTAAAACAAATTTCCAGAAGTGCTTCTTCTATCATCCGAGGAGGTTGCCTAATCATTATCTGTAAAGCCAACTATTCTAAAATCCGTTACATGAGTGTACTACATTCCATAATTCAATATCCCTGCAATGTACCTTAAGATTCTTTTTGCTCCTCCATAATGTTGTTTTGATTGATTGCTCATGAATCTTGACACAACACCAATTGAAAATGAAATGTCTGGTCTTGTGTGTATTAAATATATCAATCCACCAACTAAACTTCTGAATTGCCTTTGATTTGCTGCTTCAACTCCTTGTTGCTTCAGTTTTTGATTCTTGTTCATTGGAGTAGCCATCATCTTGCAATTTGACATGTTGAACTTCTTCAATAAATTTGTTACATACTTCTTTTGGAAAATAAACACCCCATCTTCATCTTGGAATATCTCCAATCCCATAAAATATTGCAGTAACCCCAAGTCTGTCATTTCGAAAGTGCCCATCATGTTGGATTTAAATTCCTCTACAAGTGCTGAATTTAACCCCATGTAGATTATATCATCCATATATAAGCAGACTATTAAGAAATCAACTTTACCTTGCTTTTTTAAATAAAGAGTAGGCTCGTTTGCATTTCTTACAAAGCCATTTTGTTGAAAATATGTATCAATCTTACTATACCATGCTCTTAGGGCTTGCTTTAAGCCATAAAGCGCTTTTCTCAACTTGTAAACTTTTTCTTCCTTCCCATTAATCACAAAGCCTTCTGGCTGTGAGACAGAGACTTCTTCTTCGAGCTCAGCATTTAGAAATGCTGATTTCACATTGAAGTGAAACACCTTCTAGTTGAGTTGAGCTATCAACAATAAAAGTAGTCTTACTGTTTTAAATCGAGCCACAGGTGAAAATGTCTCCTCATAATCGACCCTCTATTGTTGGCAATACCCTTTTGTAACTAGTCAAGCCTTGTACTTCTGAATACTACCATCAGTTTGAAATCTTGTCTTGAATATCCACTTAACTCCAATTGGTTTCTTTCCTTTTGGCAAGTCTGCTAGCTCCTAGGTTGAGTTCTTTTTGTTGGACATGAGCTATTCTTTCATTGCTTGTCTCTACTCTTTTTTTTTTTTTTTTTGCTACCTCTTCATAAGTTGTAGGATTTGGAACTATTAGTGCAAACTCATTCGATTCATAAATCTCCCTTAATGATTTGACTTTCATTAGTGATGTCTTTTCGGAGGATTTACTTGAACTGTTGTTATTAGAGTTTGCATTTGGTGTAGTTGTTGGACTAAATTGAATTGGAGTTAAAGTTGGTGAACTTGTTAGAGTTGCAACTGAATTTGTTTCCTCTATCAATGGAATTTGAAACTGATCTTCCTTGTTGCATTGTTGCTACTCCAGTTCCAGCTTGTTGCCTCATTAAATATTACATTTCTATTGCCAATTATCTTGCCAGTCACAAGATTATATAATTTATATGCTTTGGACTCAATACAATAACCAACAAAAACACATTTAACCGATTTCTCATCTAATTTTTTGTGATTTTAAGCATTAATTAAAACGCAAGCAACACAACCAAAAATTTTCAAATGACTCATTGGTTTGATTCCTCTCCACGCTTCATATGGACTGACATTCTGGATAGCTTTGGTAGGGTAGAGATTCAACAAATACATTATTGATGCTACGACTTCTGCCTAATATTGGTTTGGAAGACATTTCCCTTTCAAGAGACTTCTTGCCATTTCTACCACAACTGTGTTTTTGCGTTCTGTTACTCCTTTCTATTTTGGAGTATATGGTGCAGTCAACTCCCTTCAAATTTCATTCTCCTCACAGAAATGATTGAAATCCTTTAATAGAAATTCATCACCTTTGTCTACACAAAGCACTTTGATACTTGAACCACTTTGCTTCTAAACCAATGCTTTGAATTTTCCAAAATTCTGGAATTTTTCTGACTTGGATTTCAGAAAAAATACCCAACTCATTCTACTGAAATCATTTGTAAATAGAAGAAAGTAATAACTTCCTCCAAGAGACTTAGTATTCATAGGGTCGTATAAGTCTACATGATCTAATTCAAGACATGTTGAGGCTCTCCAAGCTTTTCAAGTAGGAAATGATTTTCTGGTTTGCTTGTCGTAAATGCAACCTTCACATAAATCAAAAGTTTGAATTTTTGGTAATCCATAAACCATACCTTTTCTTTCTAACAATTGCAATCCCTTTGCATTAGTAGTTAAAGGTTACTTGCTTTGGCTACAAAATCAAGCTAAAAAGTGCATTATCTTGACATCAAGTCTGCTTTTTTAAATAGCGTACTAGAAAAAGACATTTATGTAGAACAACCTAAAGGCTTTAAGGTACCAAAAGAAGAAGAGAAAGTGTATAAACTTCATAAGGTTGTGTATGGCCTAAAATAGGTACCAAAGGCATGGTACAATAGGATTCACTCTTATTAGCTGAATCAAAACTTCTCTTGCAGCCAAAATAAGTGCACCCTTTATGTAAAAGAAGGTAAAAATGCTTTAATTCTTGTTGTTTCCTTGTATATGGATGACTTTCTGGTGACATGAGGAGATGTGAAGTCAATTGCTGAATTTAAACAAAATATGCAAAGAGAGTTTGATATGTCAGATTTAGGGGAAATGAAATATTTTCTTGTTTTGGAAATTGATCAAACTTCTAGTGGCATATTCATCTCTTAAAAGAAATATGATATGGATTTACTGAAAAAGTTTCAAATGGAAAATTGCAAATCAGCATCTACTCCTTTGGTTATGAACTATAAGCTTAAGAGGAATGATGTTGAGGAAAAAACAAAAATCTCTCAATACAGAAACCTTATTGGTAGCCTACTGTATTTATCTTCAAGCAGACCAGACATCATGTTTCCAACTTCTCTCTTGTCCAGGTTCATGGAATCACCAAGCAATAATCATTTGTGTGCTGCTAAAAGAATACTCAAGTACATAAAAGGAACAATAGAGTATAGGTTGTGGTTTTCAAAATAAAACAATGGCAAATTAATCGACTACTTAGATAGTGATTAGGCAGGCAGCTTAGATGATTTTAGAAACACATCAAGGTATTGTTTCTCTCTTGGTAGTACAGTGTTCAGTTGGAACTCTAGGAAACAAGAGGTGGTTACACAATCTTTTGCTGAGGCTGAATATATTGTTGTTGCAAGTGCAACAAACCAAGCTATATGGTTGCGAAAACTCCTATCTGATTTAAATCAAGTTGAACCTGAAAGTGTGACTATTTTTGTAGATAACAAGGTTGCAATTGGCATCACTAAAATCCCTGTTCATCATGGAAGAACTAAACACATCAATGTGAAGTTTCATGCCATCCGTGAAGCAGAAAAGATGAGAGAAATCAGTTTAGTGCACTGTAGCTCTAAAGATCAATTGGCTGACATCTTGACAAAGGCAGTTGCTAAACCTCAATTTGAATCCTTAAGAATGAGACTTGGAGTTGTCAAAAAAACCTCAAAAAATGAGTGTTAGTGATTGAGGTTATTTGTGTCTTTTAATATAATCCAAGTCAGCATAACTATTTTGTTAGTTTATGTTTTGTTTAGAATGGATGATGATCCATATTTTATGGAACTTTTGCTGATACAAGTATGGTTTGCCTTACTTCTTGGCATGTGAACTTGTACTTTGATGTACATAAATGACTTTGTTTGGGAATGAAAACTAATCTCTTTATCTCACTTAGCTCGTTATTTTCTCCTAAAAAAACAACCTTAGGAATCTACTTTACATCCTATTTTCATCTGAAAATGGTTAGTTTTTTGGTCTAGCAAATTTTTTCCAAGTTCTACAACAAAGTTTATATAAAATTTTGGCATTAACACTACATAAACAAAGATTTGCGCTAAGTTTATACTGGAGCATGTATAAGTCAAGACTAAGGTTCATTATTCTTACACTTATGTACTAACACCTTGCCACTTTTCCAAAGGATATGAGACAACTTAACCCAACAAACTCTAAAGTTTACTGGTTGAATCTTCACATCAAACGATTACTCTGGTATACTCTTGATGTTAATGACTAGCTTCAACGTCCTTTTATCATAATGGATGAATTAGATTCTTAAAAATACATCAATTAGGTTGTCTGTAAAAAGAATCATTCACAAATTTTTGTAACTATTATTATAGAAACTATATTTTTTACCCAAAAAAAGACTTAATTTAAATTTGATTTTTAGAGAAAAGAATAAATATTTCATTGGTTGTCAATCTACCATACTTGTAACCCTACTAGTGGGATCCAATTTTGTTTTGGAAGGCATTTGTAGTCACATAGAGGATTTAAGCCATGTATCTATCTAGGCATGTAAACATTTTGGACTTGTAGCGCTGCATATGTACACAACAATACATGTTAGTTAAGTATGTTTACCTTTCTAAAAAAAAAAAAAAACCATGTGCATTCAGTTTTGAGTATCTAATTAGATATCTAAATGATGTGTTGCCGATTTATTTAGGTGATTTTAAATTAACAATAAAGTAATATTCAATTACAGAATGACATATAATTTAAGTACCTATTTGGATACTCAAAACTGAATACACATAAACATTATTGGTGACAATTACTTCTTCAAATTTATCACGATAAGGGATGCAACAAGCCTACATCAAATATATGACAATGATAATGAATGATGTGTTTCCAAGTTAGCTTAGATTAGGGTTGTTCAACTTAATGTGAGTTGAATTTGAATTGGAACTTCAGCTCAATAAATCGACTCGAATTCATCTTCAATGATATTGTTTATACCCTTAGTGATATTATTCATCTTACTGATGATGCTATTCATTCTAGTGATGATAATATTCTTCCCATCAACAACCCCTTTGAAAATATCTTTGGCTGACTCCAACTGGCTATTATGGATTTGAGCTGAGCTTAAACCTGCCTATGTTTGGACATTTCAAAGTAGAATGGAGAAAGTAGAATGCTGTAAATTTTTATGCAGCAATCTCATATTATTGATTTGATTTATTATAGCATATGTAAGCTCCCACATTTTTATTTATTACAGTAGAACCCATGATAAGAAGCTACAAGTACAACATGAGACATCTTATTTAGTATGTAGAAACTTTTAGTTTCAAAAACGTTTCATAGTTGATTCTCCTCCTTCTCACTTGAGGAGCCGATACTCTAGGTGGATGATGATCTTATTGACAATCATCCCACTCTTCCATTGGGAACCCTGTTCAAACGTCAAGATTTCCATGTCCTTACTCATATGGCAAGACGTAACGAAACTCACCAACTTGGACCTCTGTCCATTTGTTTTTTTGGCAATTTACTCAAATCCTCCTTGTGTTCAATAGTCTCATGGTAATTGGGGATGACGACTTCAAAGTTCACTGGATATATAATTGAAATTCTCTAATCTCCCACCTCTAGATAACATAATCTATACACCGTCTAATTAATATTGCCTCTGTATAGATGTACGAAAATTCTTAGAGAAAAAAGTATTATGGCATTATGCCAATAATCTATATTCGTGACAAGAATTAAAATTCTGTTCTACTGAGCTGTCTATTTGGAATTGTAGAATGAAATATCCGAATCCAGAGTAACAAAAGTAGTTTTTATTTTATCATGAAAACTATTATTTTATTATCTATACCAAAAGTAATTGTTTGTATCATAAATTATTCTAAAGAACAATACTACGTATATATATTTTTTGTATACAAATTAGATATTCAGACGATACTTCGTATTATTTTTTCTTTAATTCAAAATCATTAAATCATATGATGATATATTATTTGTGTATCTAAATTATGTATAAAAAATCTGTACAAATGTTTTTTATTGTTATTCTAAAATAAGAATAACATTATTTCTTTATTCCTTCTATAAGGAGGATCCACTATCCATGATAAACATCTCGGATATTCTTATCTTAGAGGATAAACCTTGTTGTTTTGCAAAATACTGAATTGAATTGCACAGTAAGCAAAGAGAAAATCAAAACCAGAATGTAATCACATAAGACATACAAATTTACATGGTTTGGCGATATGCCTATGTCCACATAACAGCCATTCATGTTTTTATTCTGAAGGAAATCTATAAAAAAAATATGTACATTATACCTATTAGGGTTTCCCTTATACAACTGGTAACCTAAGTAACCCAAAATACAACAATGCCTCAACTAAAACTCTCCAACCCCGATAGAATAGTTGTTCCTTCTATGGAGCACCCTTTCTACTCTTTAATCTTGGTTGTTGTAAGTGAATTGCCCTGTTTGTTTTCCCGTTCTGGTTTCTACAATTTGAATGCTATATTCATGCTCGTAACGATTATTGAAACGACTTGTTTCACTAAAGAAAGACTATAGACCTTTTGGTATGACCTATAATAATTTGGTGGAACGTTCTTGTTCTAATCTATTATGACGCTTCAAACACCTGTTCCTAGTTTCAAATGATCTTGTTCTATATTATATTGCTTGAAATATTTAATCCTCGATCATGGAATGCCTGTTCTATTGTTTCAGGATCTTTAAGTGATAAGTAATCTTAGAACATGAGTCACATTTTTAACAATCTCCATGATATAAGGGTACACTAATACTTTTGAAGAATAACAGTATGAACAATCAGAGTGGTGCAGTATAAGCATGGTGGTTCCTTAATTCATTGGTCCCAAGATTGAATTTGTCTTTGATAAAGTAGCTTATGTAAATTTTTTGTTGCATTTTTCTGGGTTAATGTTATATGAAGTTGCAGGCAGTCAACATGAATTTGTGATATTCTTACTAATATTACGATCTCACTTATTGGGTGAACATGATGGAAGCCAATTTAGGCTTGGATTGCTGTTTGATTCAACTAGCTGAGATCGAGCACTCATATTTAAGCTCGGAATTGAAGCATTGATGTGATGTTAAGGTAGGTTAAACACCATGTAATTTTCACTTTGTTAAGTTTAGAGCATTGCTAGCATAGTGAATAATATTATTCATGGGATGAACAATGTTACTGAATAGGTAAACGAGCAATCTCAAGCCAAATTGGATCTTGATTCAACTCAAGATTGACTTGTTGGAGTTGTGCCAACTAGGGTGGGATCCTCCCCTACTTGATGGGATGATATATGTTCGGTCAAATGTAATAGCAAATTTACAATCTACAATTTTGACAAGCTAAGATTTTAAAAGGAGAATGAAAATGTATAGCATATATAAAGAGTGACTCTTGGTTATTCCATAGATTATTTTACAAAAGTCCCATACATTTTTATTTATTTACAAAATGAACAATTTTTATATATAATAATATTGCTGATCAAGAAAGAATAATTACTATTCTTGAGGGGGACAAAAACATCTATCTTGAATATATGCATTGATATCATGTCACCAAAAGAAAGATTCTTGATAAGTTTAAACTGGAGCATGTACATAGAAGATGAGACTGAGAGTTCCATGCCATTTGGGAAATAACTTTGTTGATCATCGTTATCATATATGCAAATTTAAATATTTACTTATTGTTAAATAATAAATAATATCCTCTAGGATAAAAAGAGAAAAAATCTTGAATATATGCATTGATATCATGTTACATAAATACAGATTTGTACTAAAATTTACTCTGGAGCATGTATATATAAATCAAGACTAAGGTTATTTTTTTTCTGTATATTGACTGACTTGAATGTCTTTCTTTGAATCAGAATTTGAAAATAATAATTTGTTTCGGAGGAGGATAAAAAGGAAAATTTTCTTATGTGTTAACATTAATTATATTTTGGTTTAGTAAAACTGAATAATTCAATAATTCAATAAATGTGAAGGATTGGGTTCATGTATTTGAAGGCACTTATACAGAGGCTTTGAGGCATGTATTTATCTAGGCAAGTAAACTGGAAATGAAGATTATGCAACTTACTAAAATAAAAATTTTGGCTTCTATATATTCTTCCTAAGTTCAGAAAAATTCCACGATTAGGAAGCTGCGTTATCTTGATTTTATTAAACTTAGTAATTTTATTATCTCTCACATATTATTTATTACAATAGAAGAGAACGTACAAGTAGAATTAACATGAGACAATTTTATTTAGTACCTAGTTAGAAACTTTTAGTTTCATAAACGTCCACCGTTGATTATTCTCATTCTCACTCGGGCTTATTCACTGGTTGAATGACCAGCTTATTGACAAATGGGAGAAAAGAGATCGCCGAAAGGAGAGGTTGCTTCGGGAGGGAGAGGCCGTCGGCAACGGAGCCGGAGAGGTCGTCGGAGATTTCAAAACCAAACCCTAAGGTGAAACTGCGAGTTTTTAAAACTTAGGTAAAGGGAAAATATTAGTTTTTAAAGTTTAGGGGGGCAAAAAGAGATAAAATTTTTAGGCGTTAGGGTTCTGTTAAATCTAACCGGCCATAGGTGGGTGTTTGATGTTTCCATAGTTAAAGGGGGGAAATTTGAGAAAACACTAAACCTTGGGTGGGAAATAGTCGTTTGGCCATTTTCAAATCACCAGACATATTGCAAGATGTCGCCAACTCACCAAGTCGGACCACTGTCCATTTGTTTTTAGGCAACTTACTCAGATCCTCTTTGCGTTCAATAGTCTCATGGCAATTGGGAATGGCGGGTTGAAACTTCACTGGATGATCTTTAAATCCATATTCTCCATCCGTCACCATTAACACAAAGTAAACACCGTAATACTTCCCAGGAGTGAGCCTTTTAGTAGAGAATACCTTGCTCACGTCAAGCCGATGAACGTGGGGAAACTTATAAATATGAAAAATATAAGAGTTTTTTTATAAATACTAATTTTTTTATAATAAAAATACATAAACTTGTATAATGTAAAAATAAATAATAAAAAAAGAATTAAGAGAAAGAATACTATAAAATAGAATCATAGAACCTATTGTAAATTGTTCTTAAGTAAACGCGTGTAAATATTTAAGAAAAAAACAACAATACACATCAATCTATATGATATGTCGGGAAAGAGATGAGTAACACATCAAAAAGTAGAGATGAGATGAATTTAATATGAGACGGTTTGAAAATATAAAAAATTTGTGTTTAATCGATTTCACGATTTTTCTTCTAAAATAAACGTGTTTCAAAATTTTTTAAAAATTTTAAAATGACCCGAAACGTTTCCTATAAGTTTCGGAGAGTTTCAGAAACGGAAACGTTTCCGAAACGTGAAAACGCATCCTATTATAAGTTTCCGTGCTACTTAGAGCCGATCGATGCGCAATAATACAGCCACCTAAACCAGAGCACCACTGCAAAAACATATTTTATTTGATTAACTATTCTTCATTTAACTAAAAATTAGGTAGAAAAGCAATATTTATATATATAATATATAAATACTCTGTGTCTGGCATGTAAACCCATTTCCAGCAAGTTGGATCATCTTCCCATATGAGCTCCCTTGCACGAAATACGATTCTATCCTTGGGCCGTTCAGAGGAGGCGTCAATCTGGGAGTCTTCTTCCTTCAGAATGGCCTGGAGGTTGTGTGGGAGCTGAACTTGAGCTGAAGCCATCTCCTGGTCACTCTTCTCTTTCAAATTCCAAGCAACTCTTACTGATGATGTTCGTTGTCCATGCACACCTAGAATTTATTGGAGGAGATGATCAAATTAATTAAATATTTTCTTTTCATTTTTCATGAGAATCTTGTTTCGCTTTAATAATTCAAAGGGATAATTGAGAATCTGTTATCTGCAACGTACCTCTAGATAACATCATCTATTCACCGTACGTCCAATATTATTGCCCCTATATGCATATGTGTATGAAAATTCTCAAGTCATAATCCTTCTGGCGGATGCATAAATCTTATTCTCCTGTGAAAACTATAAGGGTTTGTAATTTCCAGGAGGTAATAGCAGTATATGCCTCTACTTTTCTTATGTATCAAACGCCTGGTTTTAATTTTTTATCTTTAATGTAGCAATATTAAATTAATTATGGATTAATTTCCTGTGAAGGATGGATTTGTACTTGTACATAATATAATTGTGTGCTATTGAGCTATCTTTTTAGAATAAAATATCCGAATCTATAGTCACAAAAGTAGTTATACTTTATTTAAAAAAAAAATTATTATTTTAATTTCTAGACCTAAAGTGATTGTCTATATCATAAATTATTCTATAAAAAATGGACATTAATTATTTATTCTATTGAGGTAGCCGACAACCAATCTTTTTATGGCAAACAACCTTAACTTGTTGGATTTCTCACACTAACACAAATATTTTTTTATTCAATTCAACTTTCATCTCTAGATTTGGGTAGCTTATTGACCTACAAAGCCGAATTTTTAATCTGTTATGCAAGCTCAATATATATCTTTTCTTTAATTCTTAAAGTTGAGATCAGTCAATCAAGTTGGTGAATTTGAACTTAATATCTACTAATGTCATCAATTACTAGTGCAAAACTCCATTAAAACAATGTCTTTTTATTTGTTCAAATCAGGAAAGTAGGTGTTTTTGGATCCAACTCGTTGTCGTGTAAGATCACCTATTCGTAATGTAGGTTCAAATCTATTCATACTCTCACATTCTCTAGAATTAAAAATTCACGAAGTCAGAGTCTCAGTTGACTGTTTGACTCCCCTTAAGAGAAAATTCTAGTTGACCTTCTCAACTTCGATCGTACAAGCAGTAAGCAGCTTCCACTGCCTTACTTGAAGCACTGGATGCTTTGAGTAGGCCTCGTAATATTACATATAAAGGACTTACTGACTTGGTGACCGAGTAGGAGTTTCTCTTTCTTCCCACTACCATCACTAGTATAGATCTTTAATAATTTACTTATTTTAATCTGCCTTTCTTTCTTTTCCAAATTTTTAAGAATCTGGACATTAACTCAGACATTGCTCACCGTATTTTTGTAACAAATTACTTGCAGCTATATTAGAAGTTGTGAAAAAGAATTTTGGAGATCACCTCATTCCTGGAGAAGAGGGTGGAATCACTGGGGACACAGCATCTGATAATCTCCGGTGTATTGATCCTTTAGGTTTGTCTATCTCAAACCGTTAATCTCTTCCACCCGTATTTTGTAAAAGATTACTTCATTTGTCTTACAGAAG
The DNA here is from genome assembly GCF_011075055.1 of Mangifera indica. Taxonomy (NCBI): domain Eukaryota; kingdom Viridiplantae; phylum Streptophyta; class Magnoliopsida; order Sapindales; family Anacardiaceae; genus Mangifera; species Mangifera indica. The sequence continues at coordinate 16,740,409 of NC_058142.1, read as the reverse complement.
GTCAAATGACAATGTTGGTTCTGTTTTCAGTAGAGTTTGTGGGTGGTCCTGCTTGTTGGAATACCCTTATTTTTTTCTGCAACTGCTGGTGTGAAAATGTTCATTTTTTATTATTCTTAATGGCATCGAGTAATTTAAATTTATATATAAATGGATTTAATGTCATAATTACAGGTGGAGGATCATTCTGTAATGTTCAATAAATTCACGTGAGTCAAACGTTATAAGTGCCCAAATTGCTTTAGTAAAAGTATATACTTATCCATTTTTCATCATGATGTAATTTTGGAGATTGAATAGCCATATACATTCATATGTTTTTTTTGATGATGCAATGAGCTTGTGCCTTACTACATCATCTACAGGCATGTTCCGAGGCACAAGTTGTGAAAACTGGATACAGATTTTCTATCCATGCGTAAATGTTTTACCAAATTGTTACAGAAATTGACAAAAGTATGCTGATTTATGCTTTATGATTTTCAGAAGTTGACCCTTTTTGAATTTCAACAGCTTATCTTTTCCTTGTCTCTAGGTGGAGCGATCTCTTCCAGTGACTGGCTTTGGAAATGAACACGATGATGCAACGGCAACTGATATAGAATTGTTCAAGAAATTTACAGATGTCTGTCGGGTATCGAGTGTTTGTGTGCTTTCTTCTCCTCCCTAGACAGATGCTATTATTGCTTGATTTGTAGGAACCAGTGGTGGATTCGAACCGAGCTGCACTTCAGTTCAGTGACTGTTCTTGCCACGGCTTGAGCTCACTGAGCCCAGCGGAATGACAGCTCATACTCGAGCTCTTTAGCTCGTGAGCTGTTCAAGAGTTAGGCTCAAATATGCTTAACGAGTCAAGCCTAGGAGCTATTCACGAGCTCGGCTCCAAATTTATTGCTTTCTCATCATTTTTGTACCAGGTTTCTCATTCACGAATATTGCTCATTGTGCCTACTATTACCAAGCCGTATCCTTTAATATTTCTTCTTGATTGAGTGTTGTTGAAGATTGTCAAAAGCAAAAAGAAAATAAAAAATGCTACCTTCAGTGAGTTGAGAATTTCAAAAGCTTCATCACGATGTTTTTCTTCATTTTCCTTATATTTGATAGCTCCAACATTAGCATCCTAGATAAATCATAAAAATTCAAAACACACTCACAGGAAATCATGAAATGAAGCACTCCAACATTGCAATATATCAAGTCCCAAATTTACAGATTACATTCCATTCAAAAGTGCAGTTTCAAAATTGAAAGTATAATGGCTTGGCAAAAATAGTTGTATGTTATTTAGAGACAATCAAAATTACTCTTCTGCAGATTCCTGGCTTGATGTCCACACATATAAATGGCCTCCACCTGTTGCTCCTGCCAGCATCCCAACTTCATAAGGGTGTGCATGAAATCTGCAAGGAATTGCACTCATATGTGGGCTCTGTAAAGTCTTTTAGCTACAGAAATTACATCAACTCCTTTTTTCATATTGCTAATGAAGACGTATGAGTCGTCCTATCGCCTCAACCACACCCCCGCCCCGCCCCCAAAAAAAGAAAACAAAAACTAAAATATGATAAAAAGAAACCTTGATTATTTGATAGAAACTGTAGGAAGTTTTTTGTATATATGTATTTAGAAAGAAGAAGAAAGAAATTGTAAAAGGGAACTACCTTTTCATCACCGTAAAAACATTTTTAAAGTAATACAAAAAGTATGAGTCAATACCAAATTTCTAGGATTTAAGGAAATTTGTTCCCTTCTTTGAAGCTAAAATTAAGTTTCATCACAATTCATTCACAACAGGTACATTCATTAAATTCTTGTTAAATCATTACACAAAAATATCACAAAAGAGGCAAAAACAAAAAGCTAGTGATATTTGGTTTTAATCTGGTGCATTGCTTTGTATCAGAATTGTTTAATCATGAACAATAATCTTCATCACTCTTCTTTGATGCAAGAGCTATGCGCAACACCAAGCTTGTCTCTAAGTTCTTCAAATGTTTTCTTCTGTAGTCCTTTGGTGAAAATATCAGCAACTTGGTCCTCTGCTAAACAATGCAACAACACAACTTCACCTTCCTTCTCTACTTCTCTAATAGCATGATATTTGATTTTAATGTGTTTAGTTTTTCCGTGAAAAACTGGATTTTTAACCTTTGCAACAGTAAACTTCTTATCACACAAAATCTCTATAGCAGCTTCTTGCTTAAACTTCAAGTCATTCATAACTTTTCTCAGCCATAAGGCTTCATTAACAACAACAGATACAACCATATATTTTGCCTCAACAGTTGACTAAGCAACAGAACCTTGCTTCTTTGAACTACAACATATAACACCTGATCCAAGGGTAAAGCAATAGCCTAAAGTGCTTTTTGAGTCTTCAAGTGATCCAACCCAATCACTATCAGTGAATCCAAGTAGTTTCAGAGTTGAACTCCTCCTAAATAGCACATCGTATGAAATTGTACCCTGAATATACCTTAAGACCTTTTTGGCCGCTTTGAGATGATTTTCAGCTGGCATATGCATGTATCTTGATAGAATGTTGGTTGCATACATTATGTCTGGCCTTATGATTGATAAATATAGTAAGAAACCAATCAGACCCCTAAAAATTGAAGGATCAAAAGATGTTGAGCCATCATTTGCTTGTAACTTTAATCCTTGGACTATTGGAGTACTAACAGCCTTGCAACCAGTTAGAGAAAACTTCTTTAACAATTCTCTTACATATTTCTTTTGAGAAATGAAACTCCTTTTTGAAACTTGAGACACTTCCATTCTTAGAAAATAACACATCTGCCCGAAATCATTCATCTCAAACATGCCCTCCATTTGCCTTCTAAATTCTTTCACAGAACTTGGATTGCTTCCAATGACAAGAATATCATCAACATAGACTAAAACAATTAGAATTTCAGCACACATTTGCTTCACATATAGTGTTGCTTCATTAATGCACCTTTCAAATCCCAAGTTAAGTAAGTAGCCATCAATTTTTGCTTACCAGGCTCTACGGGCCTGTTTTAAACCATATAGTGCCTTTTTCAACAAATAAACTTTATCAACGACACTTTTAATAGCCAAACCCTCAAACCGTTCAATGTAAATTTTCTCCTTAAGAATACCACTGAGGAATGCTGATTTAACATCAAGTTGATAGACTTTCCAATAATTGTGAGTAGCTAGAGCAAACAACAATCTAATTGTATCAAATCTAACTACAGGAGCAAAAGTTTCAGTGAAGTCAATACCTTGCTACTGAGAGTAGCCTTTCACTACTAATCTAGCCTTATATTTGCTAGTTCAGCCATCAACATTCCTCTTTACTCTAAATACCTACTTTGTACCAATTACTTGTTGATTTTTTGGCCTGTCAACAAGTAACCAAGTATCATGTTTTACTATCATATTAAATTATTTCTCCATGGCTGCTTTCCATTTTGGATACTGCAAAGGTTGATCAACTATGGCAGGTTCAAATATGGCAACATCGCTTCTACTGTAGACATCTTACAAAGTTCTAGTGCTTCTCACAACATAATGCTCATCATCAGAATCTTCTTCTTCAAAAGTTTCATTGTGAAGTTGAGGTGCACTTTTAGCATTGTTGTTTTGATTTGAAGACTCTACAATCATTTCCTCCCAATTTCAGGCACCATTTTCATTTTCAGTTATGGGATTTAAAATTCTGTATCTTTTTGAGACAATACTGTATATAACAAACACACCAACATTAGCTTTTTGATCTAATTTGTCTCTTTTTACCTCTGAAATATGGGCATAACAAATACTACCAAAGACTTTCAAGTGTGCCACAGATGGTTTAACACTTGTCCAAGCTTTATAAGGTGTTTTACCATCAACAACTTTAGTTGAAAATCTATTCTGTAAATACACAACAGTATTAACTGCTTCAACCCATAACTTCTTTGGTAATCATTTTTCAAACAGCAAACACCTTGCCATGTTCATAACTGATCTATTCTTCCTTTCACTTACACCATTTTGCTGAGGTGTATAAGTGACTGTGAGTTAATGATAAATGCCTGCCTTTTGAAGAAATGCTTGGAATTGAGAAGAAATATATTTTGTGCCATTGTCATATCTTAAAGTTTTGATCATTTGTGCACTTTGATTTTCTACAGCAGCCTTGAACTTTCGAAATATAGAAAACACTTCAGATTTGTTTTTGAGAAAATAGACCCAACAATCCCTTGAAAAATCATCAATGAATAAAAGAAAGTATTTGTTGCCATTATAAGAAGGTATACTCATAGGTCCACATACATCTGTATGAACCAACTGGAGCTTCTCAATTGCTCTCCAAGCTTGATTTATAGGAAATGAAGTTTTGCTAAACTTACTAAGTTGACAAGTACCACAAACATTAGAAATTATAGTCACAACAGGCAAATCATTCACCATTTTGCTCTTTTCAAGCAACTTCAAAGCATCATAATTTGTATGGCCTAACCTTTTGTGCCATAGACAAGAATTAGATTCAACTCCAACGAAAGCTTCAATTTCATAAATTTTCAAAGCAAGATTAAAGCTTCTATTATGTATTTTAGTTGATAAAAGCTTCATGCCATACGGATCATAATTTTCACGGGTTCTATTTTTGAACTTAATAACATAATTCTTGTCTAATAATTGGCCAACACTCAATAAATTATGTTTGATATCAGGTATAAACAAAACATCAGAGATAAGTTTTGTACCTGATAAGGTTTTCACTGTACAACATCTTTTCCTTTGACATCTATAAGTCTATCATCACCAAGTCTCACTTTTGAAGAGTACTCTTTATCCAAAGTCTTGAAAATTTTCAAATTTGCTGATATATAGTGTGTGCAACCACTGTCAATCATCCAAGCATCAATGTTTTGTGCTGTAACTGAGCATTTTTTTGTAGTAACAACAACAAAGAGTTTCTCATCTTGAACTTTAGGTACTCAATTGGCTTGAGCAGGCTGAGCCTAATTTTGATTATTTGCATTACTTGGACAAACCTTTTCCATGTGTCCAAGTTGTTTGCAAGATTTGCACTGAACTCTAAGCCTGTACTAGCAATAATTTTTAGTGTGATTTGTCATTTTACAATAAGGATAAGGTGGATACTTGCCTCTTCTATTTCTTCCTTTGTTGTTTTGATTAATTTTTTTGTCTTTACCTCTCTTTGAATGAGAGCCCTTCTTTGCATCATCAATTTGCACCTCTTTGAATGAGAGCCCTTCTTTGCATCATCAATTTGCACTTTTGCTATTTAGGATGTAAAAAGTTCCTTTTTAGCTGAGCCTTCTTCTTTCTCTAAATGTTTTTCTTTGCTCAACAGCTTGTAAAGCACTTACAAGTTGTGTAAGAGAAAACATCTTCAAGTGAAGAGATCTTTGCCTCAAATCTTTCTGGAAGAGTTACCATTACCTTTTCTACAACTCTTTTTTCTGGTAGGTCCTCACCTAGTAACCTCACTTGATTAACAACTTTCATAACTCTATTAATGTAGTCTTTCACATTCTCAATCTCTTTCATCCTGAGAAATTCAAACTTCTTCTTTAAATTGAAGATCTGCATCTGTTTGGTCTTTTCATTTCCTAGAAATTATGACTTCAACTTGTCTCAGACTTCTTTTGCTGTTTTGCATGCTATGATCCTTGTAAAAATAGTCTTATTTACTGCTGAATGAAGACTACTCAAGGTTTTAAATTTTCTAGAGACCTTTTCTTTATACATTCTGAGCTGATTTAGGGTTGGATTCTCTATCAATTTAATTTCAACGTCTAATTCAATAGCTTCCTACAGTAGCAAACCCCTAAGATATGCTTCACCACATATGGTAATTTTCTCCAGTGAAGATTGGAGGAGAAAGAGTGGAAATATTGTTACTTGTAGCCATCACAAGAATCACTCAAATTTCTAAAGTGTTTTTTTTTTTTTTTCAAGTGAGGTTTTCTTCCTTGCTTTCACTCACACATAGTCCCACAAAGATCAATTTAGCTCTGATACCAGTTGTAAGAAGTTTTTTGTATATATGTATTTAGAAAGAAGAAGAAAGAAATTGTAAAAGGGAATTACTTTTTCATTACTGTAAAAACATTTTTATAGTAATATAAAAAGTATGAGTCAATACCAAATTTCCAAGATTTAAGGAAATTTGTTCCCTTTTTTATAGCTAAAATTAAGTTCCACCATAATTCATTCACAGCAGGTACATTCATTAAATTCTTGCTAAATCATTACACAAAAATATCACAAAAGAGACAAAAACAAAAAGCTGGTGATATTTGGTTTTAATTTGGTGTATTGCTTTGTATCAAAATTGTTTAATCATGAACAACAATCTTCATCAGAAACTTTAATTGAGATTGAGTGACAATTATTTAACTCAAATGAATATAAGACATCAAAAGCTTACCGTGCGATTGCTATAAGCCCAAGAGTTTTGCCAGACCGTAGCCTTCTCTCCCTTCTCATTTAAAAGTTTATTTCAAACATTTTTGAACAGTTTTGACCTAAACAATGTGAAGTTGCACCCTGTACACTATGACCAGTATTTGGAATAAATGCCTATCACACAAAAACACACAATAACCTACATTCAGATGGAACTTTGGTCCATGCATAACAAATTGAATGTGTCAAATCTTGTAGAGTGAGATAGTCAAAGGATAGAAATCAGTTAATTACCTTGACACTTCTTGTGTAAAGTCCAACAACAAACTTCTCTAGTTCACTATTTTTTGCCTTTTATAACAAGAATGGCCAAGAATTCCTCATAAATACGTCTATAGAGCTCCAATATATCAAGGACCTGAAAATGGCAATAGTTAAGCACCATCAAACAAAAATATACATAAATTTGGACTCTTACAGCCAAGAAAAGAAAGAAAGGCTAGAGAATCAGCCATGCTATTCAATATATAATGCACCTTCAAGTGCAGCTTATCTATTGTGATCATTGTTATGAACGTAGGCAAAACATTTACAAAAGAGTCCACCCTTAAAGAATACATACAATCTTCATCGTATAGCTTCAAAACGAAATGTTTCCCCAGTACATCTTTAAAAAATGGCTATGTTTCCAAACAAAGTCAAACCCCAAATGTGGAAAGACTTCTTATTGGCATTCATTCCTAAGCGTGCTTCTTCACTCATTCAGATAAATTAGAAGTGTCATATTCAATTTAAAAATTAAACAACTAACATAAGAAGTCGAGCTAAAATCCAACTTGGCAAAAAGAAAGTAACATCATTATTAAAAACAAAAATGCTTTGTTTTCACACATATGTGAGAGCTTATTAAAGAGATATATTTAGCAAAACTTAGTGCCTGTAAGACAATTTTTTAGTTCAAATACCTCTGCATCTGCTTCCTCCTTTGTTGCAAAGGTAGTATGCCCTTTCTACCAGAGAAATTCACGGCTCCTAAAATAGAAAAATAAGCTAAACAGATTACCAAATCAATTTAAAATATTTTTTTAGTTAAAAAATATATTTTTTGCCCTAACCTATTACATTCTTCAATGATTGATCAAAGCCAATTTCCACTAGAAAGAAAAGCGAGAACAAAAATGTTCTAAGATGGTGTAAATAAATTACATGATTGATAACTATTAAAGCTTCCCATCAAAAAGAAAAGGAAACGTAGTTTTCTTTCCAGCAAAAACAAACAGAAAATATTGCCATCAAAACACAAAGCTTCATATCAACAGTGCTAAATTCAATGGCTGGAGCTTTTACAGTAACATATTAAAGCTGACTAAATCCCATAATGCCTCATCATAACTATATAACAAAATTTGTAACAGGGAAAAAATGAAATTGAATACAGATGGTTTTACCCCCAATAGCTATAAAGTCTATTGTATATGGCTTTCCAATGGCAACTTTTGGGCCCAAAATGCTTTAATGGATTGATCAAAAAACATAAACCAGATGGCATTTGAGGAAAACCTAACAAAATTCTATTAAGAAGGAAAAACAACGTCAAAGACATCTTCAAAGTTTCTCAACTATTAAACATTATAAAGACAACAATAACTAAGAATTAAATGTTATTAAACATTATGTTACCTTATATATTTATTTATCTAACAGGATAAACTCACTAGTCTCATTTTCATTTTTCAACTTCATGAAATTGAAAATAAATGAAAGCTATTAATCATACTGCTAAAAATTAAATGAAAAATCAATTTAAAGAGCATTAAGTTGTGGAAAGTAATTGATTACCTCATCTTGTTTCTTAATATTATAATGTGTTCTCATCCAATCGGCTTCACACATAAGCATATTAACTATTTTTGGCTATAAGGATGACCTGTACATGTCAATCACTCTACTACCCATACTTAATGCGCTCTTAGAGGCCACTGTTGTAATAGGAATCACTAAGACATCGACTGACATTTGTGAAAGTATTTTATACTTATATTGATTATCCCTCTACTACTGACGTACATTAAAGTCGCCTGAGTTGATATCATCAAGTATCTCAACACCACATTCTTCAATATACATTTCTAACTTAGACTTCATGGTTCCTTTCGAGCATGTTCTCTCTTTATGATCTTTCAAACACAGCTAACTATATCAAAGACGATAATGTCTACTATCAGAATATTAAGAGCTTGATGATTTACCTACAAATTAACTATTAAAACATATGATATGTTATAAAGTTTTAATTAATGACAATGATCTAAGGTACTTGATGCACTTGATAGTGCTTGTTGGGTTTTTAGTTGATGTTGTGGATGTGCAAATGCAATAGATGTATATTTTGATGATAACATGTCAATGTATTCATTGTATAATTTTTCTAATGTTCTTTTGATAGTTTCTATCTCGACAGGGGTATTTTCTTCACTATATAAAATGGAAAATGTCAAAGAAATCATAAAAAACTTTATCCTAAAATCATCGCAAGCCAAACTAAACAGTTAGAAACATGTTCTTTATATACATATATATTATAATAAACACAATCAATTATAACTTAATTACCTAGGATCCATGATGCTAGCAATCACCAAAAGAAAATTCATCTCACCCTAATATTTGTTAAATATTTCTGACATTTGCTTGCACTATCATTGATATAGCATAATCTTCATCAAATTCTACTCTTTAAGAATCTTTTTTATCCTAAACACTTCCTAAAAATACCTATTTGCAGTTGTATACTGCGACTTAGAAATTAATTTTGTTATATCATCAAATATTTCTAAAAAGTCGCAAACAACCTTCAATCTCTCTCAGTCTTCCCTTGTCGGGTAATATATATAGCTTGACTCAACAAATATAAAACGAAGAAAGACCTCTCTAAACTACAGTGTTATCATTACCATTTTGTATGTACTATTCCATTGTGTAGCATAATCCAAAGCTAGTTTCCTCTCTTTTATTCCACACTACAGAACAATTTTCGCAAATTTTTTTTGTCTTGCCTCACTAGCTTTTATGAACTTCACACACTCCTGAATATTGTCTATGATGGGTTTAATTATAGTCACCCCATCCTAAACTAACAAATTTACAATATAGGTAATGCACCAAACACAAAAAAGTTTTCCATCATATGACAAGGTCTTTGCATTTGAAAATCTTCCTTTAATCTTTTAATGCAACCATCAATTGCAGTAGTATTGTCTACTATGACAGTTTCCACCTACAAATAAAATTAATGAATATTAATGAAATTAGATATAATAAAATTATACATGTATTCTTAAAAACAATTTGCAAAGTTGATTTTACCTTATTTTTAATCCCCAAACCCTTTAAATAGTCAAAAATTGTTGTTGTAATGTCTATTCCTCTCTTAGGCGGAGGTAGCTACACAAAATTTATAATTCGTTTATTTAAAGACCACGACTGGTCCACCCAATGTGTCATGATTACCATGTACTTAATATTTTGATGATCTAACTTCCAAAGATCAGTAATAACACTAATCTTTTTGGTATCCTCAAAAGTCTTCTTCAACATCATGCATTATGCTTGATAAACCCTAATGCAATCAACTTTTACTTGTTTCCTTCCAACTTTTTCATAAAAATGTTGCAAAACATGACAAAAATTAATGAAGTTAGGATGCTCAACTATATTAAACAACAATTCAAATATCATAATCAAGTAAGCCAAGCTCTCTCGAACCTGAAAAACCAACACCATAATCATTGTATTAGTTAATATAATTAATTTCATAGTAACAATAAACGTTATTAATTGAACTCAAACTGATCTTGGGATGCTCATAATTCATCTTTGTTTTTACCATAGTTGGAGTAGATAACCCTAAGGTTGAACGCTCATAAACTAAGATAGTTTGTCTCCCTACGATAAAATCCTTCCCTATTGTTTTCTTCCTAGCAACACATTGACCCATATGTCATGTCAAATGGCAAGTAGCCTTGGTCTTTTGCAATTTCAACTTTTTCTTGCAATGCTTGCATACTGCATATATAGCATCTCTAATAGTAACAAACATATCTATTAGAAAACACTCCCAAATAGCTGATGTTTTCCTCCTCTTATTAGATGGAATAACAGAAGGTGGTGCTTCTGTTTATCTCTTAGTACGTTTAATTGTTTCATCTTCTTCAATTGAAGATGAGACATCAAACTCTTTTATTGTAGCCAAATCAATATCCACATCATTAATTCTAATAGTTTCAATAGGTATAGGTGCTTTAATTTGCACTGATTTTCTCTTAATAGATGTACGTGCAGAAGGAGCCATTGTGCTAATTGTAGATGCTTGCAATGAAACTCGACTTGCTCTGGATGGTTCTACTCTTCTTGATGTCATATCCTACATTACAGTCAATATTAGATGGGTAGTTGTAAATGTAATTAAAATAAATAAAATATATATAGAATATAGAAATTACAATAATTAAGGATAAATACTAAACGCATAGCTTGGATAGTTAAATGAGCTTTACTAGAATTCTTATAAAAACTTGATATGAAAAATGGAAGTGTTGCATTACTCTTGTTTATTTTTCCTTCTAATTGTTATCTTTATTCGATTCAAAGGTATTGTCACAAGGAGGCATTAGTGTTGCAATTTGTGTTTGCATTTCAACCAACAAACCTAATCATATAATAATATGTAAAGAGATTGATGATATTTTCCTTAAAAGCTATGAACATTTTAAAATGAAATTACCTTAGTTGTTCGGTAACATAGCATGAAAGGGGTAAAATTGCTACCCATTGCTACATGGTTGAAGAATCTCTGTGTTTTCAATCCTTATTGGTAGGTTGGTTTTAGGATCTCTATTCGATTTCCAATGTGGTTATATATATATATATATATATATATATTTGGGTGTTTTTACATGATATAAAATTTGAATGATTGAATAAAATACCCTATAACCTCACCTACATTATTGTTTGTAGTGTTGCTTCTTAGTCATTGAGATTCCATTTCCCATATCATACAAAGTACCAAAATTTTACCATTTCGATATAAATTCAAATAATCATAACACTATTCTCCTTAATTATTTTAATAAATAAAATAGTTTTCTTTTTTAACCAAAACAACTTTATTTGAATCAAATTATTATTTAGAATTGAACCAATAAACTAAGTAAATGAATCTCTTTTAATTTATCATCTTACAACAACATATAAGTTAAAAATTTGATCTTAATATTTTATCAATGAGTTTTGAATTTATACTCTCACACTTAAAGATTTTCTTCTTTTACTACTTAAACTATTTGGACATAAAAAACATTTTTTATCCAACACACTAGTATTATTTATACAACATTCATTTTGTAACTTTTGAAACTTTATATTACGAAGTATCAAGTACACATTTGGATGCATACTTTCATGGCCTCAACTCTATCTTAGTCAACCGTAATAAATAACTTCTTACTTTATGCAACGGCTCTGCGTAGGGAAAATACATGATAAAACAAATCTAATAACTGGAAAGACTAAGCACATCTCCAACAAAAAAAATTGAAACAAACCAATTTTAAAATGCAAAGACATAAAACGAAATCCACAATAGTAAGACAACAACACAAAAAAGCAAGTATGATAAAACCCCCAATTCAGAAACCCTAATTCTAAGGTTAGGGTTCAATAAATCTAAGCCAAAAATTAACAAATTCAAAGTAAAAAAATGGAAAACACAAACCTAAAATGTTCTTGTGTCATTGTCATTGTCGTCATCGCAAAACTTCTTGCCATTGAATTCCCACTCACTGGACAAATAAAAGACACAAGTTTTCTGTTCCTACACCAAAATCTTCTATTGGCACGTGACTACACTTGAATTGACAAACCGTTCCACCGTGAGAAATCTTTGTCAACGGAGAAGAGAGGTCAAAGTTTTGTGTGTTTGACAGATTTGTTTTGGTATCCAATGGTGTATTACATACTAAGGATTGATTTGGTTGTCATTCTTTTTTCTGAAAATGAATTTGTTAGGAATAATAATAATAATAATAAATTATTACTATTATAAATTAAGATATCAGGAAGCAATGATTTTGGGAAGATTAGACACCTCTTATTGCCAATGTTGTTCACAATAGAGTGTTTGGGTTGATTTGCATAAGTTCCTCTTAGAATCATGGGAGAATTCTTGGGAGAATTCTTGTGGATTCACAAAGCTTTATTGGCTTTGAGTTTAATACACGTTGAATGAAGATCTCCATATGTGGACGATGTCCCTGCACATCTCTATACGTACTAATGAATATGTTATATATTAATGAAAACAACATTTTTGCATTTCTTTTTCAAAAGATGAGGATTTATAATTTAATCAATATTATAGGTATCAATTTTGAGTATATCATTATATAATTAAATGTTACTTTATTTTTAATTTAAAATGATCCAGTTATTTGATAATATATATCAAATATGTATAAAATTATGTTTACACATAATTTTATTGTTATAATTAATACTATTACAAAACTAAAATAAAATAAACAGAGTCTGAGATCCCATCCCATACTGCATTATTTTCGTGAATTTCTTTTCCAATGGAAAGAGATTTCGCAGTACATTATAGATGCTATAAAACCAATTGTCAAATGTTTGACAATTAGTAAACAGATTCTGCGATGTTATAAAACATATATTTCCAACTGAGGTTGGATACGATCTCGTTAAGTATGCCGAGGTTATCTGAAACATCTCACTCACTATGAATATGCAGCTTGTGGAAAGGTTACACCTGCAACAGAGAAATTGAGGACTAAAGGAATTGATTTCCCACTCTGGTATAAGCCTGATAATTACCATACAGACATTAGAAAGGCACAAGATTTCTTTTTTCTTCTGCCAGCTTGATTAGAAGGCTCTTAGAAACATATTATTTATCTTTCTTTTTTCTTTTTAATTATAAATTCTTAAATAAATGTTGCTGATAGTTGCCAAGAAATTACCAAGCAGGCTGGACATTTGTACATTCCAAATTACGAATAAATAATTTGCTGGTCTTGTTTAGGCCTATATGAGTGAAATGTAGGTTGGATTTCTTGAACTGTGAATTTGATCATCATTCTATGATGTTAACCGAGAAGTTACTTCTATAGATAAAGATCACTTCTATCTGGTCCTCTCACACACTCAGACTCACACTCACACAAGCTATGATCCGAACTTTACGTGGACAAATACAATATTGTGATTGGTGGTTTATAAAGAAATTAACAAGAAATGACTTTTAACCACAAATGCTCACAAAGTTGTGAAGAATTCAGATTTAATTATACTTAGGAAACAAGCTTGGGTTTTAATTTTACATTTTTTTTTTTTTAAAGCAGAACTGGGAAGCTAGAGATTAAGTTATCAGACAACTATATTAAACATGTAAATGAGTTTATTGATCAACATGATTGTTTGTTTTGTTGATTTTAAACATTTTTTACTTCGTTCATCATGACCTTCTTCCTTTGACATTATGAGAAACACAACTTCGAACAAAGTCCTTGGAGTGAGCTTCGTCCTGTGGAATTTCACATTTATCTCTAGCCATCTTAAATTTAAAAGTTCAGCCACATCCATAAAAACATCACTGTGTAACAACTTACAGTCAGAAGATAAATTACTATCCAGTAAACTCCGCCATTGATTTAACAAATGTTCTTGGAGAAGTTGAGTGATATAAAATCTATAGACATATTTCATCCATATCTGGTATTTTCAGAATGCACTACAAACCTCTTTGAGATGGCGCCATGTGAACTAAATTATTCCTTCACCTGCAACCTTCAAAGCTGGTTTAATGAGTCTCCTAGGATGACAAGTCCGGCCTTCAAATGGGGACTGTAATCATACATAGAGAATTCTGTGTGGACGCTGCAATGACTGGCATCTTCACACCAATCTCTAGTTTCAGTTTTGCCAAACATTTTTTTGCTTTGCTTTCTAGCTTTGGGGTAGCCTGAGGAGTTGCAGGTTTGCCGGAAACTTCCCATCCGAAAGCACATTTCTTCTTTTTTATGATGATCGAGATGCGGTAAAAAGCCATTTGAGGGGGGCGAAAATTCATTGGAGTGAGCATTGATGTCCTATTTTTTCCTTTTACCAAAAGAAAAAAGAGAAACTTCAAGCATGAAAATACCTTATGCGCGCATACTAATACTTTGTAGAATCACAATATTAAACAATTTAATAATAGTTTAGGATTACTGCATGGATTAACTTTATAAATCAAAGAGCAACCATTAGAGTGTCGCAGCGGAAGCGTGGTGGGCCCATGAGCCACGATCGAAACCTAGCTCTAACAGAGTGGCTTCCAAATAGTTTTGTTGCATTTTTCTGCATTGTTTATGTTAATCCTTTTGTTACATTTAATTTTATGGGTTGTTGAGGGTTAATGTTAACCCTTGAACAATATAAATTTGTGATATTCTTTCTAATTTTTAGAACTTGGGTGGGTGTGATCTGAGCTGGTTCAAACTTGGATAGTTGTTTGATTAAACTGGCTGAGCTTGAGCACCTCGCATTTCAGATTAAAATCGATACCTTGATATGATGGTGAAGTTAGGCTAAACCCATGTAATTATCACTCTTAATAGGTTTACAGCGTGTATTGTTACTCATTTGTTGAACCACATGAAATATCATGTCGCTTTGATAGTAATAGTTGGATAAGCTTTTGGGTGGGCATGATCTCACCTAGGTTTAGGCTTGGACACTGTTTGATTGAACTAACTGAGCTCAAGCACCTCACATTTCAGCTTAAAATCGATACGATAATATGATGGTGAAGTTAGGTTAAACTCTATATGCAATTTCCACTCTGTTGGGTTTAGAGTGTGTATTGTTACACATTTGTCGAATTACACATGAAATATCATATCACTTTGGATAAATTGTTTGATGGTAGAGGTGGATCTAAACAGAGTCTGGACCAGTTTGAGCTCAAATTGAATCTATAACATTCAATTTACGCTTGTTCAAATTAATGTACAATGTGAACATTAATGTTAGATGAGTAAAAATAGTATGATCGACAAGATGAACAATATTATAAGATAAAAAAATTTGAACTAAGTCAGCTTAGATGAAATCTACCTCCACTTGATGGGATGATATATATTAGCTTAGATGCAATAACAAATTTACGGGCTGGAGTTTTGACAAGCTAAGATTTTATAAAGGGAAACTCTTGGTTATTCCATATATTAGTTTACAGGAGTCCATTCATTTTTATTTATTTACAATATGAATAATTTTTATATATAATAATATTGCAGACCATCATTATCATATATGTAATATAAAATATTTACATATCAAGAAAGAATAATTAATATTCTTGAGGGGACAAAAAACATTTATCTCAAATATATGAATTGATATCTAGTACGGGAATTGAAAAAAAAAAAAGGAACAATCATAAAAAAATATTTTAACATGAGTTTTCCAGATGAGAGAATTTGGATCCTATCATAAAAGGTACAAGTATGGTAGATTGAAAACCAGAGAAAGTAATATATATTCTGTTTTTACTATCAGTTTAATTTTAATTTCACAAGTGTAGCAAAGACTCCAATTCAGATATTTTGCATGAAAATTTTGATACTCTACCAGTTTTGCTAATCTCTGATTCTTTAAATTTTCTTTTTGTGTAATGCATATTATTGAAGAAAATTCATGAATGATTCTTCTATAAGACAACTTGGTTTAAGCATAGTCGAGAATCTAATTTAGTCTGTTAAAAATCTGATTCATCCTTTATAATAAAAGGATGTTAAAGTTAGTCATTATATGCATTATCTTAGATTCGAGTTTGAACGAGCTCGAATCTAGCCCTCACTAAAGTGTCATTTAGTAAAAAATCAATATTTATTGCTATAAATTTAATTTAAAATAGAATGCTATAAATTTTATTGAAATACAAATCACTCCATAGTATAAAAATCAAATATATAGTTAACCTCTTTATAGTTACACTCTATATATAGTTATGCTCCATATAGGAATAACCTTGATGTAGTCATAAAAATACTCTAATTATAACTTGGACTAGTTATAAATAAGAATATGTTAGTTATAATTTTACGTTACATTAAAGGTTTAAGATAAAATTAAATATTTACCTAAAGTTTTTTTTTTTTATTTTCGTAGTATCATCCTCAAGATTATCTCTTTCCTTTTCTTATATAACTGCAATAATAATTACATTTTTAGTTAAAGCATACATGACTTGTTGCTCATTTGGATGATAAAGAAGATATTAACATACATTTGATTAGTATAGTGAGGTTATTCACTCAATTCTGTAATTACTTTAAAATGTATGAAAGAGTAATAAAGCCTTCAAGAAATTATGCGTAGAATTTGTGATGTAGAGCACTGACGGAATCCATCTAAACTCTCTCAATGAAATTTCAAATAAACGAAGAAGCATGCTACTTCCTCTACTGATTTTATACTTAGTTCATATTTAAAAAAAAAAAAAAATGAGAGAGAGAGCATTACAAGCGATAAGAAAATTGAGGATACACATAATTCAAAGTCTACACGATTACAAACGATAAGAATAAATGTCTACACGATTGCAAGTTTAATAAAATCAAGATAATGCATCTTCCTAATCGTGGATGATGAAAAAAGAGGGAATTTTTCTAAACTTAGGAAGCATAAGGCAAAATTTTGATTTTAATAAGCTGCAATATTCATTTCCGGTTTTTAACAAAATGATCCACAGTACAAACAAGGATATTTTAACAAAATGAAATTAAAAAATAAACAAACCAGTAACCGAACAAAAAAATCAGTTTTTTCTATATTTTTTAACTAATATCCAAATTAATTTTTTAAATAATTTATTTTTTGATTCATTTTTTGATTTATAAATCAATTCAGTTATTGGATAATTTTGGACACTTTTACCGACGATATTGTTTTCTTTGTCGGCCACCTTGTGGTGATATAATATAGTAACTCGAATGAACTCAAACTTGAGTTTGAAGTGAGTATCATGGCTTCAGTTCAAGCTCAAACTAACTTCAGGTTTAATTTGGTTCAATTTGGATTGACTCCACCTTTAAATTAATGAATTTTCGAGTTAACTTAAATCAAATTTCAAAGTCGCCTGGAGAAAAAGAATGTTGACATTTTTATGAAGCAATCTGATACTATTGCTTTTATTTATTATTATCGGAAACGTGAAGTCTCATAGTTTTATTTGTTACAATATAAGTCATAAAGAGAAAGTACACGATGAGACACAGTCCAACTAAATTATTTATTTAATATCTAGTAACTTTTAGTCTCGCAAATGGCTCATCGTTGATTATCCCGCTTCTTAGGGCTGGATTCGAGCCGAGCCGAGCTCGGCTCGCAGCCAGCTCGGGCTCGGCTCGGCTTTTTGAGGGCCGGCTCGAGCTCGACTCGAGCCGAATTCGGCTCGGCTCGAGTTCGGCTCGTTTTCAGTTCGGCTCGGCTCGGCTCATTTTTTATATCAAAACGACACCGTTTTGTATATATATAAAAATCAAAACGATGCCGTTTTGTATAAAAAAATTTTTAAAAAAATATACCGAGCCAGCTCGGGCTCGGCTCGAGCTCGATCGAGCCGAGCTGAGCCCGGCTCGTTTCGGGCTCGAACCGAGCCGAGCCGAGTTCGAGCCCGAACTGGCTCGGCTCGAATCCAGCCCTACCGCTTCTCAGTTCTGGCACTGCCTACGCACTGGGCGGATTTCGATCTCATTGACAATCATTCCACTCTTCCACTGGGAATTGTGTTCAAACATTGAGATTTCCAAATTGCCAGTCATATTGCAAGATGTAGTGAACTCGCCAACTCGGACCTTTGTCCATTTGTTTTTAGGCAACGTACTCAGATCCTCTTTGCGTTCAATAGTCTCATGGTAACTGGGAATGGCGAGTTTAAAGTTCACTGGATGATTTGCAAATCCATATTCTCCGTCCTTCATCATTAACACAAACGAAACTTGGTAAACCATCCCTGGAGTGAGGTTTTTGGCAGGGAATTTCCCTCTTACGTCAAGCCAACAGACCTTCAATAATTCAGCCACCTCAACTTGAACACAAGTACAACTGCTAAAATATAATTTATTTCATTAATTAATCTTCCTTTAACTAAAATAAAGTAGATAACCAACAGTTACATATAAGATATATAAATACCCTTGTTTGTCTAGCATATAAGTCCAATTCCAGTAGCGTGGATCGTCTCCCCAAGCGATTGTGAGATCCCTTGCATGAATGTCGAAGGCGTTAGCCCACAAAAGTCTGTCAACCCAAAACTTCTGCAGTAAAAACATCAAATAATTGATTATTAGTATTGAAATTAATTGGTACAAATATATATAAAAATGATATTGAAGATGTTACTTGCCAGTTTGTTTTGGTTCAAGAAGATTCCAGCCTGGAGGTTTTCAATCAGATTGTCGCAGGAGGCGTCAATCTGGGAGTCTCCCTCTTTCAGAATGGCATGGAGGTTGTGTGGGAGCTGAACTTGAGCTGAAGCCATCTCCTGATCACTTTTCTCTTCAAAATTCCAAGTAAATCTTACTGATGATGTTCGTTTGCCATGCAGACCTAGAATTTATAGGCTGAGATGATCAAATTAATTACATTTTTCTTTTTTTTTTTCATTAGAATCTGTTCGCTTTGCTTTTCAAAAGGATAATTGGGATTCTCTTATCTCCTACCTCCAGATAACATTAGCTATGCACCGTCCAATATTGCCTCTGTACACCTGTATGAAAATTCTTAGAGAAGAAAAGAAAGTATTGTGACAATATGTCACTAACCCAAATTCTTTATATGAATTATAAATTTGTGCTACTGAAATGTCTATTTGGAACTTTAGAGTGAAATATCCGATTTCAGAGTCACAAAAGTAGTTTTATTTTATCACGAAAGCTACTATGTTATCGTCTAGACCTAAAGTAATTGCCTATATCATAAATTATTCTATAATAAGACAAACATTATTTCTTTATTCCTTCGGAAAAAGGGATTCACAGTCCATTATAAGTGAAACGAATTCACTCACACATAAAAGTACACAAAGAAATCAAAGAAGCTCAGAACTCTCCAGAAACAGACGATGAACAGGACCCTTAAGTCGAGTAAATGAACTTTCTTCCTGTTTCAATTCTTTTGTTTCCAAAAACGACGTCGCTCTACTTATTCTCTATGCACCGTTTTGTCAACTTCCACTTAATAATCCGTTAAGTCACCCTCCTTCTGTTATGGCCTTTTCTTTCAGCCGTAACCTGCTTCCATTCAGTCAGTATGCTTAACATCCTCCCTCAAGACAAATTCTTCAGAATTCTGTCTTGATTTAAGCATGCTGACTTTATTATACCACTTTTAATCGCCTCTAATCATCACACACTCATGCCATACTTTGAACTCATATACTTCTCCCTGCAGCACAACACTAGTACTTTGAACTCTTCCTTCTTCTAACTATCAGCTCTGCAGTCACATACCCATACCAAACTTCAAACTCATACTCCTCCCTGAAACTAAAATACCAGTACTTCAAACTCTCCCTTCTTCTGTTGCAACCTCCTTTCCTTTCTCATTTCCTTTTTCTAACTTCAGTACATTCAACCTCTTTCTCAGTTCACAGAACCTTGATACAGATATTTCTTTAGTAAGCACATCAGCAGCCTGAAACTCTGAAGGCACATATTGCACTGCAAGTACATTGGCAGCAACCTGACTTCTAACAAAATGAATATTCAGTTCTATATGCTTTATTCGGTTATGCAAAACAGAATTTGATGCAAGCAGACCTGCGCTTACATTGTCATACCGAACAATTGCTATATTTACATAGTTCACACCGAACTCATTCAATAAATTTTTCAGCCACACTATCTCAGTCGACACTTGACTCAAAGCCCTGTATTCTGACTCAGTTGAAGACAAAGATACTACCTTCTGCCTCCTTGAACTCCACTCCGCAAAATTCCCTCCAAAGTACACACCATAACCACCTGTGCTTCTTCTTTCTCCAACATCTCCTACCCAATCCGCATCCGAGTATGCTTCAATTTTCAATATTGGCGCTGGCTTGAACAACCCATGAAACAAAGTTCCCTTGACATATCTTAACACACACTTGTAGGCTCTGCATTGGAGTTGAGTTGGTGCTTTCAGAAATTGACTAAACTTTTTGACAGCAAAGGCAGCCTCTGGTCTTGTCAAGGTTATGTATTGAAGAGCTCTAACCGTACTCCCGTAAAGAAAAGGGTTTTCGAACAGATCGTTATCTCCACCATACAACTTTGCTCCAACTACCATAGGAGTAGAGCAAGGATGTGCTTCTCCCATTCTTGTTTTCTCCAACAAATTTAGTGCATATTTGGTCTGGCATAACAGAAGCTCCTTCTCTGTTTTATGACTTTCCAGTCCAAGAAAATAGCTTAACTCTCTGAGCTGCTTCAATGCAAATTCTTCATTTAAATCAACAACTAAATCTTGAATGAACTTGGACCTAGTGCCTGTCAACAATATATCATCCACATACACCAAAATATACACTGTTACCTTATGATTCTTTAATAAAAATAAGCTAGAATCAACCGTAGAATTAACAAATCCTTTCCTCAACAATGCAGTCTTTAGCTTATCATACCAGGGCCTAGGGGCCTGCTTTGATCCATACAGAGCCTTGACCAGCTTGCACACATGATTGGTTTTATCTGAATCTACAAAGCCTTATGGCTGTGTCATGTAAACTTCTTCTTTCAATTCTCCATTCAAGAAAGCATTATTCACGTCAGTTTGGTGGATATGCCAGCCAAAAGTGACTGCCAAAACCAACATTACTCTTATAGTAAAATGTTTCACCACTTGACTAAACGTTTCAGCATAATCAATTCCTGGAACCTGCTGAAACCCCTTAGCCGCCGGCATTGCTTTCAATTTTTGCAAAGTGCCATCTGCATTCAACTTTATCTTATGCAGCCACTTATGATCCACAACACTCATCTCTTTTAGAAAATGGTACCAACTCCCAAGTTTGATTCCTCTTCAAGGCCTGAAAATCCTTCTTCATTGCATTATACGACCGTTCATCACTAATGGCTTTTGCAACTGAGGTTGGTTCTTTAATACTTCCTCTCACCATATTATTCACAAACACCTTAGGCCTTGGAGAACCTGTCTTTGACCTGGTCACCATTGGATGACTAGACATTACCATTTTGTTCCCACCAATTTCAGTAGCTCGATTAGTCAGAACCATTTCAGGTAATACAACTTCAAGGTTGATTCCAGGATAAGCATCAGGATTTTTCAATGTTTGAGGGGTTAAGATATTTGGACATGTGATCAGAGGAATTATTGGTGGGTTCAGACAAATGGTTTACTTGTAATGGCTCACATTGTACAGGTTGTGTAAAATTCTCAAAGTTAGATATATTTTTATCAGGACAGGTTATGGTGAACTGAGAATCACCTAGAGTTGTGCTACCTTTTGAAGCATCAGAGTGATTTATATCAACTTTACTTTCTCTAGCATGTTGATTATGCTGCCTTGGAATGTAACAACTATTGACCAAATCCATATCATTTTCACTAGTGCTCAAACTTGACTCATTTAACTTGTAAAAACTCTCATCAGTCTTAAAAAGGAACACTTATTCTTCAAAAGTAACATTTGGTACAATATACACTCTTCCCACTGCATCCATGCATCTATACCCTTTATGAGCTAAACTATATCTTATAAACACACACTTCCTAGTATGAAAACTAAACTTATGCTTATTATGGGGCCTTAGAAAAGGAAAACACAAACACCCTAAGACCTTTAGACTTGAGTATTCTGGATTGTTCTGGAAGAGAACCTGATAGGGAGACTCATTGCTTAATACCTCAGTGCGTAACCTATTGATCAAATAAACAGCTACCTGAAAATCTAACCACCAATACTTCAAATTCATTCAAGATTGTGACAACAATAATAACCCCTTTTCTACAATATGTCTACGCTTTCTCTCAGCCCGACCATTTTGTTGATGCATATAAAGGCAAGGATGTCTAAATTTAATGCCTTCAGTCTCAAAATATGGAGTGAAACTCTTATATTCTTTTCCCCAATCACTTTGCACTGTCTTAATTTTTTTCTCAAACTACCTTTCAACAAGCTTTTGAAATTTGGCAAAGACACCTAAGGCTTCTAATTTAGCTTTTAAAGGAAAAATCCAGGTAAACCTTGAGTAATCATCTACAAGGTGTATGTAGTACCTATAGCCCTCCATTGATGTATATGGTGATGGACCCCAAATATTTGTGTGAATCAACTCTAAAACCTGTGAAGCTCTAGTATTTGATGTAGGAAATGTAGATTGATGCCTTTTACCATACTGACAATCAACACAAACAAAATTTTTATTATACAGTCTAAAAGTATTATTTCCCAACCTAAGAACATTCTGCACAACTTGTCTACCTGGATGACCGGGTCTTTTGTGTCAAATATCAAAGCTACTACTTTTACTAGGATACACACTGGAATTGAAAACAGAAAATTCAACATATTTATTCCTTTGACTAGAAACAGAACTTGTATGAACATGGGCAGCACAGTCAGCACTTGGAGAATGATTTACTAGTTGATATAATCCATCTCTAAGCACTCCTTGAAGCAGAATACTCTTGGTGTCTTTGTCCTTAACAAAACAATATTCAGAGTTAAATTCCTCAGTAACATGGTTGTCTTTTGTGAGTTTATAAATACTCAATAGGTTTTTAGTAATCTTAGGCACACAAAGTATATTCTTTAGGTGTATGGAACGATTGAAATTGCAAGAAGATAAGGAAACACAACCTGTATAAGTAATTGGAAGACACTCTCCATTGCCAACCTGTAACTGTTGTTTCCCATCATAGTTCATATGACTTGCAAGTTGACTGACACTGGAAGCAACATGATCTGTAGCTCCAGAATCCATGTACCAGTTGAGATCTTTTACTGTTTTTGGAGTGGCTATAAGTCCTTGAGCTCGCTAGGAAATTTTCATTAGTTCTATAGAGGTATTTGCATTAGTAGCACTGCCTACATTTTGACCAACATTAGGTGTAATAGCATAAGCAAATTGAGCTGATATAAGATTATTAAGCTCCCCTTCATCTATATCATCAGTATAATCCATTACTCCTGCTCCTGCTTTTTCCCTTCCATTAGTAAAACTTCGCATCTTTCCTCTAGAACCTCCGATATAGATTATATCAAACCTGTGATAACATTGCAATGTAGTGTGCCCAACTTTAGTACATACTTGACATATCACCTTTGGTTTTGGAAAACCTTTAACCTCTACCTCTATTGTGAAAATTTTGCACATTCTCAGCACTTACACTTCTAGAATTTGCTCTTGTAGAGAGACTGTTAGCATAGAATACACTCATATTTTGAACTCCATTATCTCCTTTCACATTCCAGTTGTTACTCTCTTTATCACCAAACTTTGTAACCATATTAACATTACCATAAACCATATTTAGTGAATAACAAGAATTCCAGTAAAGTCTCTCCTTATACTTCTGTAACAGAAACTTAGCTTCAACAAGTGTTATATTTTCAGTAGATGAGTCCAATTTTGAACTGATGTGAATCACAACAGGATCAAACTCTGATCCAAGGCCATCAATTATGTAATTCAATGGCTCCTTATCAGACACATGTTGACCAATGGCTCCTAAGGCCTTAACTGTCTCTTTCATTCTCTTAACATACTCATGCACATTTAGCGATCCTTTCTTTAAACTTTGCGAATTACTTTTGAGCTTTACTACTCTAACTTTGGATTCAGTCACAAAGTATTCCTCTAATACTCTCCAAATAGCATTTGCACATATTTAGAGATATGACTAAACATACATTTAGAAATTGAAGCAAGAAGCCAACTTATCATAAGCTTTTCATACCTTTTCTAAACCTAATACTGAGGGTTTTATTGCTTGAACGACATTCCTGAATCAGTTGGAACCTTCACAAATGGCAAAGGACACTCCAAGATTCTTGTAAGTTGTTCTTCTAATTCGTAAGCGCCAATAATATGAAACACTTACGCTCTCCAATAGCGATAATTCTCCTTACTTAACTTTAGAGTAATTGGTTGTAAACTTGACATTGGAAAGTTTATTCCAAATGAAGCGCCATAACTCTGTGTTGATCCAAAGTTAATAGAACACTCAGGAGTAACAAAAGAACTAGAGAAAGATGATGAATTAGCCATTGACGCAAGTCAGAGGCTCTGATACCATGTTAAAAATATATATTACGCTTATAAGTGTGAATATTGAAACCCAAATTATACAAAACCAATTGGTTTGTAATAAAGTCCAATCCACAACACTTATATATCATTCTCTTATATTCTATTTATTAGTGTCGGACTTTTAATCTCTAACACCCCTACTTAAGGGCAACCACCTAGATTATTAGACTCGTCATTTGGCTCAGTTAGTTTTTGGTTGGGTATATTGTTACTTCTATTCAAGAACATTTTAAACTTTTAGACTGTTAAGACTGTTGACGGGCTTAATTGCTATATTTACATAGTTCACACCGAACTCATTCAATAAATTTTTCAGCCACACTATCTCAGTCGACACTTGACTCAAAGCCCTGTATTCTGACTCAGTTGAAGACAAAGATACTACCTTCTGCCTCCTTGAACTCCACTGCACAAAATTCCCTCCAAAGTACACACCATAACCACTTGTGCTTCTTCTGTCTCCAACATCTCCTACCCAATCTGCATCCGAGTATGCTTCAATTTTCAGTATTGGCGCTGGCTTGAACAACCCCTGAAACAAAGTTCCCTTGATATATCTTAACACTCTCTTGTAGGGTCTCCATTGGAGTTCAGTTGGTGCTTTCAGAAATTGACTCAACTTTTTGACAGCAAAAGCAGCATCTGGTCTTGTCAAGGTTATGTATTGAAGAGCTCTAACCGTAC
This sequence comes from Mangifera indica, assembly GCF_011075055.1. NCBI lineage: Eukaryota > Viridiplantae > Streptophyta > Magnoliopsida > Sapindales > Anacardiaceae > Mangifera > Mangifera indica. The sequence continues at coordinate 16,714,946 of NC_058142.1, read as the reverse complement.
TCCTGTAAAGAAAAGGGTTTTCGAACAGATCGTTATCTCCACCATACAACTTTGTTCCAGCTACCATAGGAGTAGAGCAAGGATGTGCTTCTCCCATTCTTGTTTTCTCCAACAAATCTAGTGCATATTTGGTCTGGCATAACATAAGCTCCTTCTCTGTTTTATGACTTTCCAGTCCAAGAAAATAGTTTAACTCTCCGAGCTGCTTCAATGCGAATTCTTCATTTAAATCAACTAAATCTTGAATACACTTGGAACTAGTGCCTGTCAACAATGTATCATCCACATACACCAAAATATACACTGTTACCTCATGATTCTTTAAGAAAAATAAGCTAGAATCAACCGTAGAATTAACAAATCCTTTCCTCAACAATGCAGTCTTTAGCTTTTCAGACCAGGGCCTAGGGGCCTGCTTTAATCCATACAGAGCCTTGACCAGCTTGCACACATGATTGGGTTTATCTGAATCTACAAAGCCTTATGGCTGTGTCATGTAAACTTCCTCTTTCAATTCTCCATTCAGGAAAGCATTATTCACGTCAATTTGGTGGACATGCAAGCCAAAAGTGACTGCCAAAACAAACATTACTCTTATAGTAAAATGTTTCACCACTTGACTAAACGTTTCAGCATAATCAATTCCTGGAACCTGTTAAAACCCTTAGCCACCAGCCTTGCTTTCAATTTTTGCAAAGTGCCATCTGCATTCAACTTTATCATATGCACCCACTTATGATCCACAACACTCATCTCTTTTAGAAAATGGTACCAACTCCCAAGTTTGATTCCTCTTCAAGGCCTGAAACTCTTTCTTCATTGCATTATACGACCATTCATCACTAATGGCTTTTCAACTGAGGTTGGTTCCTTAATACTTCCTCTCACCATATTATTCACAAACACCTTAGGCTTTGGAGAACCTGTCTTTGACCTGGTCACCATTGGATGACTAGGCATTACCATCTTGTTCCCACCAATTTCAGCAGCGCAATTAGTCTGAACCATTTCAGGTAATACAACTTCGAGGTTGATTCCAGGATAAGCATCAGGATTTTTCAATGTTTGAGGGGTTAGGATAGAACTGGACATGTGATCAGAGGAATTATTGGTGGATTCAGACAAATGGTTTACTTGTAATGGTTCACATTGTACAGGTTGTGTAAAATTCTCAAAGTTAGATATATGTTTATCAGGACAGGTTATGGTGAACTGAGAATCACCTAGAGTTGTGCTACCTTTTGAAGCATCAGAGTGATTTATATCAACTTTACTTTCTCTAGCATGTTGATTATGTTGCCTTGGAATGTAACAACTATTGACCAAATCCATATCATTTTCACTAGTGATCAAACTTGACTCATTTAACTTGTAAAAACTCTCATCAGTCTTGAAAGGGAACACTTATTCTTCAAAAGTAACATTTGGTACAATATACACTCTTCCCTCTACATCCATGCATCTATACCCTTTATAAGCTAAACTATATCCTATAAACACACACTTCCTAGTATGAAAACTAAACTTATGCATATTATGGGGCCTTAGATAAGGAAAACACAAGCACTCTAAGACCTTTAGACTTGAGTATTCAGGATTGTTCTGAAAGAGAACCTGATAGGGAGACTCATTGCTTGATACCTCAGTGGGTAACCTATTGATCAAATAAACAGCTACCTGAAAAGCTAACCACCAATACTTCAAATTCATGCCAGATTGTGAAAACAATACTAACCCCATTTCTACAATATGTCTATGCTTTCTCTCAGCCCCACCATTTTGTTGATGCATAGAAAGGTGAGGATGTCTAAATTTAATGCCTTCACTCTCTAAATATGGAGCGAAACTTTTATATTCTTCTCCCCAATCACTTTGCACTGTCTTAATTTTTTTCTCAAACTACCTTTCAACAAGCTTTGAAATTTGGCAAAGACACCTAAGGCTTCTAATTTAGCTTTTAAAGGAAAAATCCAAGTAAACCTTGAGTAATCATCTATAAAGTGTATGTAGTAACTATAGCCCTCCATTGGCGTATATGGTGATGGACCCCAAATATTTGTGTGAATCAACTCTAACATCTGTGAAGCTCTAGTGTTTGATGTAGGAAATGTAGATTGATGCCTTTTACCATATTGACAATCAACACAAACAAAACTTTTATTATGCAGTCTAAAAGTAATATTTCCCAACCTAAGAACATTCTGCACAACTTGTCTACCTGGATGGCCAAGTCTTTTGTGCCACATATCAAAGCTACTACTGTTACTAAGATACACACTAGAATTTAAAATACAAAAATCAACACATTTATTCCCTTGACTAGAAACAGAACTTGTATGAACATGGGCAGCATAGTCAACACTTGGAGAATGATTTACTAGTTTGATATAATCCATCTTTAAGCACTCCTTGAAGCAGAATACTCTTGTTGTCTTTGTCCTTAACAAAACAATATTCAGAGTTAAATTCCACAATAACATGGTTGTCTTTTGTGAGTTTAGAAATACTCAATAGGTTTTTAGTAATCTTAGGCACACAAAGTATATTCTTTAGGTGTAAGGAACGATTGAAATTGCAAGAAGATAAGGAAACACAACCTATATAAGTAATTGGAAGACACTCTCCATTGCCAACCTGTAACTGTTGTTTCCCATCATAGTTCATATGACTTGCAAACTGATTGGCACTGGAAGCAACATGATCTGTAGCTCCAGAATCCACGCCCCAGTTGAGATCTTTCACTGTTTTTGGAGTGGCTATAAGTCCTTGAGCTTACTAGGAATTTTTCATTACTTCTACAAAGGTATTTACATTAGTAGCATTGCCTACATTCTGACTAACAATAGTGTAATAGCATAAGCAAATTAAGTTGATATAGGATTATTAGTGTAATACCCTCAGGTATATTTCAAGGGCATTTATGTCTTTTGACCCTGTTTTGGGATATTTCCAATTTTAAATATATATATATTCACATGTATGCGTGTTTTCTTTTTTATATATATATAATATGGACAAAAAAATAAAATAAAATAAAGTTGTATATACATTTAAATGGATATATATCCATATCTCAAGAGAGAAAAGACAAAAGAAAGCATTTTAAGTCTCCTTTTCCATCTTTTCCCATCCCTTCCAGAAAAGGCAACCTTCTTCATGCTTTTTCTTTATTTTTTTGAAGAAAAAGAAAGGATTTGAAGGAGTTGTGGAAGACAAATAAGGAAAGAAAAGAAAAGGAAGCTTTGGTAACCAAAAGATCTTTTTCTTTCCCCTTTGCCTATATTTATAAATATATTAGATACATGTTCTATAAAGATGTTAGTGTGTTTGATGTTGATTTAAGGTGAGTTTGGTGCCTAAAGAAGGAAGACAAAAAGGAAGGAATCAATTTAACAAAGAATAGCTTGAAATAACGTAAGGGGTATCATCTTTGATATGTTGCATGTTTTAGGCTTTTGCTTCCTTGAATCTATGTTATAAATGATGATTTAGAAGTTGAGAAATGTTATTTTTCCATTTGGGGTGTCTATGTGTGTGATTTTGTTCATGGCAGAAAGTTGCATAATATTTATAGTTTTACTACTGACTTCGTCTCATGTTTTGGTTGTCTTATCTGATGAATCATGAGTGCTATTATAGCTTGTATTAATTAGAGATCATTTGGACTGATAAATATTATATGAACCATAAGGATTTTACCAAATAAACAGAGGAGATAGTTTTTGCCATTGATTTCATCTCATATTTTGACTATCTTATCTAATGAATTATAAGTTCTATTATAGCTTATTGGAAAGCTCTTTGAACTCTCTTTTTAGTGATATATAGCTTGTATGAATTTGGGATCATGTGGACTGTTAAATATTATATGAATCACAAGGACTGTTTTACTAAATATACAGAAGAGTTAGTTTTTGTCACTAATTTCATCTCATATTTTGATTGCCTTATTTAATGAATTATGAGTGTTATTATAGCTTGTTGGAAAGCTCTTTGAATCCTCTTTTCAACGATATATAGCTTGTATGAATTAGAAACTGTTTGGACTATGCAATTGTATGAAAAAAAAGGCTGCCCTGTCAAATGAACAGGGTTGTAAACAGTATTTCACGGTGTTGGAAAGGAAAAGAAAGAAAAGAAAGGAAAGGAAAGGAAAGAAATGAGAGAAAAAGAAAAGAAGAAGGAAAGAAAGAAAAACAAGAAAAAGAATTTGGGGCTCAAAATTCAGAGGTCATCCCAAGAGTATGATCTAGTAAATTATGAATAGATTTAGATGGAAGCAAGATTTGTAAGATATAAGACACGTATGCATGCTATGAATTATGAGGGGGCACTTTACACTACACCGCCCATAATAGGGCACGTCTATAGTAAGACATAAACCTATAATAGGGTCTGCTCATAGTAGAGCACAATTTAGATTCAAAAATAGTGTAGTGAGAGAAAGAAAAAGAGAGCTCGAGCTTAGAAAAGTGTCAAATCCCTATAGTTAGCTTTCAAAAAGTATCAAATAAATACTAGATGGGACAAAGTATGACCCAAATAGTAAAGAATGAACTAGATTATCCCCTCGATTTCCTATAGAGGTTATAAATGAGGTCGAGCCCCAAGAGTGAGTTAGAATAGAAAAGAAGATAGTTTACTTAATTTTTTCCCCTCACTAAGTGTTCTTATCTCTCACTTTATTTTCTTTAATGATTGTAGGTACATGTGATTGAGATAGCTGTAAGGCAGGGTCAGGTCAACGTAAGTAGATCCGACTGGAACAAGTTATCTCTGGTTTATATTACCTGCATATAGTCGCATATTCTTATTGATTTTTGACTTTTTGAGATGATGGTACAGTTGTATATGATTACTCTACATTTTTAGATGCTTTCAAATAAGTTTTCACATGAGTATATACATCTTTTATTCGCTTCTAGATTTTTAGTTTTCTTAAAATAATTTCTAAACACTTTTAGTGATACGTTCATGTTAAAGTATTTTAAAAGAAAAAAATAGACGCTTTGGATATTAATTCGTAAAATTTCTCCTTTAGTGGATAGTACTTTTAGTGAGGGATGTTACAATTAGGCTCTCCTTCATCTATATCATCAATATACTCTATTTATGCTACTCCTAATTTTTCCCTTCCACCAGTAAAACTTCGCATCATTCCTCTAGAACCTCTAACATAAGTTATATCAAACCTGTGATAACATTGCAATACAGTATGCCCAACTTTAGTACATACTTGACATATCACCTTTGGTTTTGGAAAACCTTTACCTCTACCTTTATTGTGAAAATTTTACGTATTGTCACCACTTACACTTCTAGAATTTGCTCTTATAGAGAGACTATTAGCATAAAATACACTCATATTTTGAACTCCATTATCTCTTTTCACATTCTAGTTATTGCTTTCTTTATCACCAAACTTTGTAACCATATTAACATTACCATCAACCATATTTAGTGAACAATAAGAATTCCAATAAAGTCTTTCCTTATACTTATGTAACAGAAACTTAGCTTAAACAAGTGTTATATTTTCAATAGATGAGTCCAATTTTGAATTGAAGTGAACCACAACAAGATCAAACTCTGATCTAAGGTCATCAATTATGTAATTCAATGGCTCATTATTAGACACATGGTGACCATTAGCTCCTAAGGCCTTAACTATCTTTTTCATTCTCTTTACATACTCATGCACACTTAGCGATCCTTTCTTTAAACTTTGCAAATTACTTTTGAGCTTTACCACTCTAACTTTGGATTTAGTCACAAAGTATTTCTCTAATACTCTTCAAATAGCATTTGCACTATCATATTTAGAGATATGACTAAACATACATTCAGACATTGAAACAAGAAGCCAACTTATCAGAAGCTTGTCATACCTTTTCCAAACCTAATACTGAGGGTTTTATTGCTTGAACGACATTCTTGAATTAGTTGGAACCTTCACAAATGGCAAAGGACATTCCAAGATTCCTGTAAGTTGTTCTTCTAATTCGTAAGTGCCAATAGTATGTGACACTTGTGCTCTCCAATAGCGATAATTCTCCTTATTCAACTTTTGAGTAATTGCTTGTAAACTTGACATTGGAAAGTTTATTCCAAACGAAGCACCATAAATCTGTGTTGATCCAGAGTTAATAGAACACTCAAGAGTATCAAAAGAACTAGAAAAAGATGATGAATTAGCCATTGACGCAAGTCAAAGGCTCCGATACCATGTTAAAAATATATATTGGGCTTACAAGTGTGAAGATTGAAACTCAAATTACACAAAACCAATTGGCTAAACCAATTAGTTTGTATTAAAGTCCAATGCATGACACTTATATACCACTCTCTTATATTCTATTTATTAGTGTCGAACTTTTAGTCTCCAACAAACCCCTCTCAAGTGCTACCACCTAGGTTGTTGGACTCGTCGTTTGACTTAGTCAATTTTTAGTTGGATATATTGTCACTTGTATTTAGGAACATTATAAACTTTTAGGCTATTAAGCCTGCCATTTGGCTTATGCTCTAATACCATGAAATGAATTCACTTACACATAAAAATACATAAAGAAATCAAAGAAATTGAATCACACAACACTCTTGAAAACTTTGTGGAAATGCCCACTCATCTATCAGATGATTTTCCCTTTCTTCCTTATGAACATCTTTAGCTTGTTAATTATCTCTTCCGTCAATTTGACTCTTGATAACATAAATTTTATATATCCTTGTGAACTTCTTGCTATAACCATCAAAAACTTCACATCATCATTGTTTACAATCTTTATCGGATCTATATCACTTAGGGTAAATATGTGCATATTTGACTGACTTTGATCGAGTTTTAAACGATAGCTAATTCTTGCAATAAATCTTTCAAAATCAACACTTGTGCCAATACACATCCTTCTCTCATTCCCACTAACATATCTTGCCACATTATAATTATCTTCAATCTATTGGCCTCCATAGTAAATCTTAAATATAACTTTTTCCATCCTGACTAAATATAAACCTAAAAACATAAAAACTCCAAATTGTACTACTTTACAATTTTTTCAAATTAAGCGTCAAATGCAATACCAATGCAATCAAGCTTCATACATACGTATTTACAACATATTAAACTATCATATCATCAAGTGACATACAAATATTGATCAAGGCAAGCCAATAAAAAACAGAAGAAAATGATAATGGCAATTTGTAATTTTGATGCAATTCTCTATCAAGACAAGGAAAATAATACACACACAAACACCAAATTAGAATAAATAAGCATAAAAAATAAAAAAATTGAGTGCAATAAAAAAACAAAAAAATAAATAAATTCAGTGGGGTCGAGGGGTTGACATTAATGCTGAGGGTTGGCGTTGGCATTAACACCCACCTACTCTTCGTTTTAAATTTTTTTAAGCCTGAATTTTGGTATTTTATAACTATCAATACAACATTAAACAATATTATAACAACTTTAAACAATAGAAACAATATGAAATAATAGTATTAAACAATCTAACAATATAAAATCACAATAAAATTAAATTTTACATAAAATTATGAATATGAATCTACCATACTTATTTCATTTTCAATTGTTCATAAAGAAATCACATAACATACGGGCTTAAGTCAAGACTGACTTGAATGTGTATGATTTTGCTGTGAAATTTTTGTAGCAAATGTTAATTTTCTTAATAAATTTAGTTTTTTTCGTCTCTCCTTCCCTTGTGTCCAAATTTATTCTTTTATAATGAATTTTCAAGTTAACTTATATCAAATTTTAAAGTCGACTGGAACAAAAGAATGCTGACATTTTTATGAAGCAATCTGATACTATTGCTTTTATTTATTATTATCGGAAACGTGAAGTCTCATAGTTTTATTTATTACAATATAAGTCATAAAGAGAAAGTACACGATGAGACACAGGCCAACTAAATTATTTAATATCTAGTAACTTTTACTCTCGCAAATGTCTCGTCGTTGATTATCCCCCTTCTCAGTTCTGGCACTGCCTACGGACTGGGCGGATTTCAATCTTATTGACAATCATCCCACTCTTCCACTGGGAATTGTGTTCAAACATTGAGATTTCCAAATCCCCAGTCATATTGCCAGATGTACTGAACTCGCCAACTCGGACCTTTGTCCATTTGTTTTTGGGCAACGTACTCAGATCCTCATTGCGTTCAATAGTCTCATGGTAACTGGGAATGGCGAGTTTAAAGTTCACTGGATGATTTGCAAATCCATATTCTCCGTCCTTCATCATTAACACAAACGAAACTTGGTAAACCATCCCTGGAGTGAGGTTTTTGGCGGGGAATTTCTTGCTTACGTCAAGCCAGCAGACCTTCAATAATTCAGCCACCTCAACTTTAACACATGGACAACTGCTAAAATATAATTTATTTCATTAATTAATCTTCCTTTAACTAAAATAAAGTAGATAACCAGTAGTTACATATAAGATAAATAAATACCCTTGTGTGTCTGGCTTGTAAGTCCAATTCCAGTAGCGTGTATCGTCTCCCCAAGTGATTGTGAGACCCCTTGCATGAATGTCGAAGGCGTTAGCCCATAAAAGCCCGTCAACCCAAAATTTCTGCAGTAAAAACATCAACTAATTGATTATTAGTATTGAAATTAATTGGTGCAAATATATAAAAAAATGATATTGAAGATGTTACTTGCCAGTTTGTTTTGGTTCAAGAAGATTCCAGCCTGGAGGTTTTCAATCAGATTGTCGCAGCTCTGCGGTCACATACTCATACCAAACTTCAAACTCATATACTCCTCCCTGAAAATAAAATGCCAGTACTTCAAACTCTCCCCTCTTCTGTTGCAACCTCCTTTCCTTTCTGATTTCCTTTTTCTAACTTCAGTACAGTCAACCTCTTTCTGAGTTCACAGAACCTTGATACAGATATTGCTTTAGTAAGCACATCAGCAGCCTGAAACTCTGAAGGCACATATTGCACTGCAAGTACATTGGCAGCCTAACAAAATGAATATTCAATTCTATATGCTTTGTTCGACTATGCAAAACAGAATTTGATGCAAGCAGACCTGCGCTTACATTGTCATACCAAACAATTGCTTTATTTACATAGTTCACACCCAACTCATTCAATAAATTTTTCAGCCACACTATCTCAGTCGACACTTGACTCAAAGCCCTGTATTCTGACTCAGTTGAAGACAAAGATACTACCTTCTGCTTCCTTGAACTCCACTGCACAAAATTCCCTCCAAAGTACACACCATAACCACTTGTGCTTCTTCTGTCTCCAACATCTCCTACCCAATCTGCATCCGAGTATGCTTCAATTTTCAGTATTGGCGCTGGCTTGACCAACCCATGAAACAAAGTTCCCTTGATATATCTTAACACTCTCTTGTAGGCTCTCCATTGGAGTTGAGTTGGTGCTTTCAGAAATTGACTCAACTTTTTTGACAGCAAAAGCAACATCTGGTCTTGTCAAGGCTATGTATTGAAGAGCTCTAACCATACTCCTGTAAAGAAAAGGGTTTTCGAACAGATCGTTATCTCCACCAAACAACTTTGTTCCAACTACCATAGGAGTAGAGCAAGGATGCGGTTCTCCCGTTCTTGTTTTCTCCAACAAATCTAGTGCATATTTGGTCTGGCATAACATAAGCTCCTTCTCTGTTTTATGGCTTTCCAGTCCAAGAAAATAGCTTAACTCTCCGAGCTGCTTCAATGCAAATTCTTCATTTAAATCAACAACTAAATCTTGAATGAACTTGGAACTAGTGCCTGTCAACAATATATCATCCACATACACCAAAATATACACTGTTACCTCGTGATTCTTTAAGAAAAATAAGCTAGAATCAACCATAGAATTAACAAATCCTTTCCTCAACAATGCAGTCTTTAGCTTTTCATACCAGGGCCTAGGGGCCTGCTTTAATCCATACAGAGCCTTGACCAGCTTGCACACATGATTGGGTTTATCTGAATCTGCAAAGCCTCATGGCTGTGTCATGTAAACTTCCTCTTTCAATTCTCCATTCAAGAAAGCATTATTCACATCAACTTGATGGACATGCTAGCGAAAAGTAACTGCCAGAACCAACATTACTCTTATAGTAAACTGTTTCGCCACTGGACCAAACGTTTCAGCATAATCAATTCCTGGAACCTGCTGAAACCCCTTAGCCACCAGCCTTGCTTTCAATTTTTGCAAAGTGCCATCTGCATTCAGCTTTATCTTATACACCCACTTATGATCCACAACACTCATCTCTTTTAGAAAATGGTACCAAGTCCCAAGTTTGATTCATTTTCAAGGCTTGAAACTCTTTCTTCATTGCATTATATGACCCTTCATCACTAATGGCTTTTGCAATTGAGGTTGGTTCTTTAATACTTCCTCTCACCATATTATTCATAAACACCTTAGGCTTTAGAGAACCTGTCTTTGACCTGGTCACCATTGGATGACTAGACATTACCATCTTGTTCCCACCAATTTCAGCAGCTCGATTATTCTGAACCATTTCAGGTAATACAACTTCGAGGTTGATTCCAGGATAAGCATCAGTATTTTTCAATGTTTGAGGGGTTAAGATAGAATTTGACATGTGATCAGAGCAATTATTGGTGGGTTCAGAAAATGGTTTACTTGTAATGGTTCACATTGTACAGGTTGTGTAAAATTCTCAAAGTTAGATGTATGTTTATCAGGACACATTAGGATGAACTGAGAATCACCTAGAGTTGTGCTACCTTTTGAAGCATCAGAGTGATTTATACCAACTTTACTTTCTCTAGCATGTTGATTATGCTGCCTTGGAATATAACAACTATTGACCAAATCCATATCGTTTTTACTAGTGCTCAAACTTGACTCATTTAACTTGTAAAAACTCTCATCAGTGTTGAAAGGGAACATTTATTCTTCAAAAGTAACATTGGTACAATATACACTCTTCCCTCTGCATCCTTGCATCTAAACCCCTTTATGAGCTAAACTATATCCTATAAGCACACACTTCCTAGTATGAAAACTAAACTTATGCTTATTATAGGGCCTTAGATAAGGAAAACACAAACACCCTAAGACCTTTAGATTTGAGTATTCTGGATTGTTCTGAAAAAGAACCTGATAGGGTGACTCATTGATTAATACATCAGTGGGTAACCTATTGATCAAATAAACAGCTACCTGAAAAGCAAACCACCAATACTTCAAATTCATTCCAGCTTGTGACAACAATACTAACCCCATTTCTACAATATGTCTATGCTTTCTCTCAGCCCCACCATTTTGTTGATGCACATAAAGGCAAGGATGTCTAAATTTAATGCCTTGACTCTCTAAATATGGAGAGAAACTCTTATATTCTTCTCCCCAATCACTTTGCACTGTCTTAAATTTTTTTCTCAAATTGCCTTTCAACAAGCCTATGAAATTTGGCAAAGACACCTAAGGCTTCTGATTTGCTTTTAAAGGAAAAATCCAAGTAAACCTTGAGTAATCATCTACAAAGTGTATGTAGTACCTATAGCCCTCTCTTGATGTATACGGTGATGGATCCCAAATGTTTGTGTGAATCAATTCTAACACTCTAGTATTTGATGTAGGAAATGTAGATTGATGCTTTTTACCACATTGACAATCAACACAAACAAAATTTTTATTATGCAGTAACAGTAATATTTCCCAACCTAAGAACATTCTACACAACTTGTCTACCTGGATGACCAGGTCTTTTGTGCCACATATCAAAGCTACTACTATTACTAGGATACACACTGGAATTGAAAACAGAAAAATCAACACATTTATTCCCTTGACTAGAAACGGAACTTGTATGAACATGGGCAGCACATTCAGCACTTGGAGAATGATTTACTAGTTGATATAATCCATCTCTAAGCACTCCTTGAAGCAGAATACTCTTGGTGTCTTTGTCCTTAACAAAACAATATTCAGAGTTAAATTCCACAATAACATGGTTGTCTTTTGTGAGTTTAGAAATACTCAATAGGTTTTTAGTAATCTTAGGCACACAAAGTATATTCTTTAGGTGTATGGAACAATTGAAATTGCAAGAAGATAAGGAAACACAACCTGTATGAGTAATTGGAAGACACTCTTCATTGCCAACCTGTAACTGTTGTTTCCCATCATAGTTCATATGACTTGCAAGCCGACTGGCACTGGAAGCAACATGATCTGTAGCTCCAAAATCCATGAACCAGTTGAGATTTTTACTGTTTCTGGAGTGGCTATAAGTCCTTGAGCTTGCTAGGAATTTTTCATTACTTCTACAGAGTTATTTACATTAGTGGCACTGCCTACATTCTGATCAACATTAGGTGTAATAGCATAAGCAAATTGAACTGATATAGGATTATTAAGCTCTCCTTCATCTATATCATCAGCATAATTCATTACTCCTGCTCCTAATTTTTCCCTTCCACCAGTAAAACTTCGCATCATTCCTCTAGAACCTCCGACATAGGTTATATCAAACCTATGATAACATTGCAATGCAGCATGCCCAGCTTTAGTACATACTTGACATATCACCCTTGGCTTTGGAAAACCTTTACCTCTGCCTCTATTAAGAAAATTTTGCACATTCTCACCACTTACACTTCTAGATTTTGCTCTTTTAGAGAGACTGTTAGCATAGAATACACTCATATTTTGAACTCCATTATCTCCTCTCACATTCCAGTTATTGCTCTCTTTATCACCAAACTTTGTAACCATATTAACACTACCATCAACCATATTTAGTGAATAACTAGAATTCCAATAAAGTCTCTCCTCATACTTCTGTAACAGAAACTTAGCTTTAACTAGTGTTATATTTTCAGTAGATGAGTCCAATTTTGAACTGATGTGAACCACAACAGGATCAAACTCTGATCCAAGGCCATCAATTATGTAATTGAATGGGTCCTTATCAGACACATGTTGACCACTAGCTCCTAAGGCCTCAGCTATCTCTTTCATTCTCTTTACATACTTATGAACACTTAGCGATCCTTTCTTTAAACTTTGCAAATTACGTTTGAGCTTTACTACTCTAACTTTGGATTCAGTCACAAAGTATTCCTCTAATACTCTCCAAATAGCATTTGCACTATCACATTTAGAGATATGACTAAACATACATTCAGAAATTGAAGCAAGAAGCCAGCTTATCAGAAGCTTGTCATACCTTTTCCAAACCTGATACTGAGGGTTTTGTTGCTTGACCGACGTTCCTGAATCAGTTGGAACCTTTACAAATGGCAAAGGACACTTTAAGATTCCTGTAAGTTGTTCTTCTAATTCATCAACGCCAATAGTAGGTAACACTTACGCTCTCCAATAGCGATAATTCTCCTTATTCAACTTTAGAGTAATTGCTTGTAAACTTGACATTGGAAAGTTTATTCCAAACGAAGCACCATAACTCTGTGTTGATCCAGAGTTAATAGAACACTCAGGAGTAAGAAAAGAACTAAAGAAAGATGAATAATTAGCCATTGACACAAGTCGAAGGCCCAGATACTATGTCAAAAATATATATTAGGTTTATAAATATGAAGATTGAAACTCAAATTACACAAAAACCAATTGGTTTGTGTTAAAGTCCAATCCACAATACTTATATACCACTCTCTTATATTCTATTTATTAAATGTAGGATTTTTAATCTCCGACACTCTCGCTCAAGTGCAACCACTTAGACTGTTAAATCCGTCGGTTGGCTCAATCAGTTTTTAGTTAGGTGCATTATCACTTGTAATCAATAACACTTTAAGCTTTTAGGTTGTTAAGCCTACCATTTGGCTCATGCTCTGATACATGAAATGAATTCACTTACACATAAAAATACACAAAGAAATCAAAGAAGCTCAGAACTCTCCAAAAACAGAAATTGAATCACACAAAACTTATGAGATTAAGAAAACAACAGTCTATTTATACACATTTTCACATTGACAACTGTCTACATTTAATCATCACTGTTAAATAAATAAGATGATCACTATCTCCATTGTATTCCCGCCAAAACACCAATCAAACAAGACATTCATCTAAAGCATAAGATAGGAGACGATGAACAGGATCCTTAAGTCGAGTAAATGAACTTTCTTTCTGTTTCAATTCTTTTGTTTGCAAAAATGATATCGCTCTACTTATGCTCTATGCACCGTTTTGTCAACTTCCACTTAATACTCCGTTAAGTCACCCTTTTATTATCACCTTTTCTTTCTGTCATAACCTACTTCCATTCAGCCAGTATGCTTAACAATCAGCATCTCGAATGTTGTAATATCAGGGGATAAATATTTTTTTTTCTTTTTTATTAGCAAAGATATTGAATTGAATTGCATAGCAAGCAAAGAGAAAATCAAAACAATAAAGTAATCACCCAAGACATAAATTTACCTAGTTTGACAATATGCCTACATATACGGAGCAGCCATTCTTATTTTTATTATGAAGGAAATATGTAGAAAATATGCACATTATATATTAAGGTTTCCTTTATATAACTGGTAACTTAAGTAACGTCCCAACTAAAATTCTTCAGCCCCAATGGAATAATCATTCCTTCGATGGAACACCCTTTCTACTCTTTAATCTTGGTTATTTTCCAAGTGAATTGCCCTATTTGTCTTCTGGTTCTGCTTCCTACAATTTAGATGCTATAGACATGCTTGGAACAATCATTGAAATAACTTGTTTTGCTAAAGAACGACTATAGACCTTTTGGTATGACCTACAATAATTTTGTGGAATGTTTTTGTCCTAATCTATTATGACACTTGAAACATCCATTCTTAGCTTTAAAAGATCTCATTCTATATTACATGATTTAGAATGTTCGCTCCTTCATCATGCAATGTTTCTTCTATTGTTTTAGGGTCTTTAGGTGATAAGTAATCTTAGAATATATGAGTTACACTTTTAACAATCTCCACCTTAAATAGGTATTCTAATACTTTTGAAAAATAATAGTATTAACAATTAAAGTGGTGTAGTGGAGGCGCCAAAGGTCCTGAGATAAAAACGTGTCCTTGATAGGGTGGCCTCTCTGAATTTTACTTTACATGTCTTCAGGTTTGGATTGTTGTTTGATTGAACCAGTTAAGATCGAGCACCTCATATTTCAGCTTGGATTAATTAGCGCATCGATGTGATGTAGAGGTAGGTTAAACATCATGTAATTTTCACTCTGTTAGATTTAGAGTGTGTATCGTGAATGTTACTATAGTAGATTTCTCTTTCATCCTCATATGTAGGTAGGTTATGCCAAGCCACATCAAATATTATTTCTCTTTAGCGGGTAACTTATATTTTATATTATTATCAATCTCCCAAAAACTCCATCTGTGGTACTAAACAAACTTAGATGGATAAACAAGCTAGTATCAACCTAAGTTAGATCTCTAACTTGAGATTGACTCATTCAAGCTAGTGTATAGTATTATCAAAGTTTTGCCTACATGGTGAACAATATTATTATCAAAGTTTTGCCAACATGGTGAACAATATCATTGGTAGGATAAACAATATCATTGAATAGGTAAATAAGTCAATCTCCAGCTAAGTCGATTCTTGATCCCACTCAAGATTGACTCATAATGGGATGATATATTTTTGGGCAGATTGATGAATAGAAAATTTAGAGTCTACAGTTTTGACAAGCTAAGATTATAAAAGGAGAATGAGAAAGTATAGCATATAAGACACTTGATTTCTTCCATAGATTATTTTACAAAAGTCTCATACATTTTATTTATTTTTACAATATGAATCTTTTTTATATATAATAATATTGCTGATCATCATTATCAATTATCTAATATAAAATATTTACTTACAGAAAACGAATAATTAATATTCTTGAGAGGATAAAAATATCTATCTTGAATATATGCATGGATATCATGTTACCAAAAGAAAGATTCCAGATAAATTTAAACCAGAGCATGTAGAAGTTAAGATTTGGATAGACAATTTAGTGCAGACTTTTGAGTTATTAAACCTTTTTATGGGATGATCCAATAAGCTTCTGAATTGGCTAGGTCTTTCTCTTTAAAATCTGAACACAACAATTTTACCAATCCAAAATAGTCATAAATAGGGTTCAAGAGAAGAATACCGATGCAATCTAGACAAATTTCAAGAGTTTATGGATTCAAGTGATTTGACTTAAACAAGTATTTTTATAATATGACCAAAAATCTTGTGAATTAAATTGAATTATGTTTTTTTCATTAAATTAAATGTACAGATAGATTTCAAGAGCTTAATGGATTAAGTGATATGACTCAATCATATATTTCTATAAACTCTATCTCCAATTCAATATCTTATAACATGAGCAAAGATCTTGCAAATTGAATTGCATTATGTTTTGTTCATTTAAATTATCTTACATGTCTCGACTATGTTAGAGACTAAAAATCTCACATCTAATAAATAGAACATAAAAGAGTGGTATATAAGTGTTAAAAATTAGACCTTAATATAAATCAATTGATTTTATGTAATATGAGTTTCAATTTTTACACTTGTAAGTCTAATATGTATTTTTGATATGATAGTAGAACACGAGTCAAACGGCAAGCTTAACAGCCTAAGGTATTCCTGGATACAAGCGATAACCCACCCAACCAAAAATTGACTGAGCCAAACGACGAGTTTAATAACCTATGGTACTTGCGCTTGAGTAGAGGAGTTAGAAACTAAAAGTCTGATGTCTAATAAATAGAACATAAGTAAATGGTAAATAAGTGTTAGAGATTGAATTTTAACATAAGCCAATTGGTTTTGTGTAATAAGAGTTTCAATCTTTATATTTGTAAGTCTAATATATATTTACGATAGACTAGATTGTCTAAACGATGTACCTCTTACTTATGATTTTCTATTATTACAAGAATCTTAATTTGCTATCCTAATCCAAACTAAAGATAAACGAGATTGTTTGTCAACCACTATGCACTATGGGAAACTTGTATATATGTAGAGACATCATAGCCAATGCTAGAAGCTGAGATTGGTATATGTAGTTGTAATTAATTTACCAATGCCAAACTAAACCATTATTTGATTTTGTATAATTTTCAGCCCCTCTATTTTCTCATAATCATGAAATTTTTTTTTTTCCATTATCACATAAGCTCTTATTCTAATGCCTAAACCAAAGTGATTCTCTATCTTAATCATATAGACATTTATTCTTCAATATATGCATGACAAGATTAGACTTTCAATTTTGGTTTCTACTTGAAAATGACAGAAACTTAGTAGATTTCTAATAGAATTATAGTGGAAACAACGAGTTCTAGAGCAAGGTGAACAATCAAGCATGGTTGAATGAATGTCTGGATATTATCTTTGTTTGACCTTATCCATCAATCTTATCACATATTTAAAAATTCAGATAATCACTTACTCAATGGGATATGATAAGAATTGGATACACAATTGTGCATTGTAATGAATGACCATTCATTGTCTTCTATAAATAAAGACAAATTTTCAATCTTTTAGGACTTTTTGAAAAACACATATACTGACACCCATTCATATACACTTGTGCTTGTGCATAACTATTTTAGCAGACTAAGTTATGCATGTTTTACTTCCCTTTTGCTCATTCCTCATATGGATACTGAGGCACCATCCTCTTCCTCAATTGAGATCGACACTCATCATCATTTCGGCATTGTAAATTATGAAGAAGTCACCAATGCTAGTATAAAATCTTAAAACACCTTATAGTTTGCTAGTAATCTATTGTAAAACATTTCGTATTAAACGGATCCCAAGAGGTGTGTATGGTATATATATGTGATATGTTTATTTTATATGAAAATTTTAAATTACGGTTTCCACTGCATATGTACTTTTTCATAACCATAAACACTAACAACCTAAAACACCCATTTTTAGCTTGGAACGACCTTGTTCTAAATTATACGCTATAATTTTAACAATCTCCACCTTTACAAATACCTGCACCCTTAGAAGACTAGGTCAACTTTGAAAATATATATCACCACCTGAAGCCCTAACACATTACAACTTGCAAATAGTAACTTGCTACAACTCCAAACAATGTTTGAGCTTCTCCTAAGGTAAGACCTTTGTAAACATATTTGCTGCATTATTATTGGTGTGCGTCTTCATTAATAGAGAATCTCACATGAAAAAATCAACTTTTTAACCTTATGATACCTCACATTAATGTGCACTACAAAAAAATTATTAGCAAGAAAATATTGACAAGAGGATAAATATTCCGTCGTTAAAGTACTTTTTATAATTTTAGTGATAAATTATTTATTTTCTCATTAAAGCTAAAAAGAAAAAAATTATACTTTTTAACAATTGGTTTTTATAATTCCTTGTTGTAAACTGACAAGTGCATCTTTATTGGTTTAATATATGTCAAAGAATCATGCGTATCCCCAAGTCACTACTTGCTAAAGCAGCAAGGGGTTTGAGCTATAGGTGGAGTTCAAGTTTCTCAAGGTTGAACATATCTTTTGAGGATGTGAATATTCATCAAGGTGGAGAATGTTGAATTAAGTGGCTCATATTCGGAGAATTTGCTTCACTTAAAGTTCTCAAATTGATAGAAGGCCTTCCATCATATAAGAATGGGCTATCAAGATAATGAAAAAGTTGAATGAGGTCATTATAAGAAAGGAATTAACAACTGTTCAAGGCATCATTGAAGAGAAGAATAATTGTTTTACCTAATTTGTTGTTGCCCTTACTAGAAGCACATTAGTCATTCCGAAGAGAAACAGATTTTTCAAATGACCATTCCAAACATGTCGATTTGTGAAAACTTGAACAAGAAGGGTAATGAGGATGTTCCATGGAGAATGAGCAAGGGTAAAGAGCATAAGGTGCTCCATCCAATATCAATGGAATGCTCATTCTGTTGGACCAACTTAAGAATTTAAGTAGGGATACTATTGTATTTTGGGTTTTACTATGCAAAAGAAACTCTAGTTTACATTATGAATGAGTTTTAGTCTTTTACACGTATTTTATTTAGACTTTAATAAAACGATGGCTCCATGGATGTAGGAACATTACGAAGTCACGTAAATTTGCATGTCTTGTGATTCATTGCTTTTGCCTTGAATTTATCATACATTGTGCAACTCAATTCAATTTCTTGCAAGTTTTAAAATACAACATAATATCCCAACAAGAAATTGGTTGATGACTTAAAAGAAACAAATTGATTTAATATTTAGAACACAAATGAAGTAAAACACCTGATGAATTTGCCAATGACAACACGTATGTTGTATTTGCAACTTGAAACATTTGTTGATTACTGTGCTTGTGTTGTATACTTTGGGAATTCGATGCTTTAAAAGAAGCACCGTTTCCTAGGATCCCCGACTAAATAATTTTTTTAAAAATGAAACAAAGGAAATGACTATTATAGATTGAAGCCGAGTTCTAGTCAGAACAACCCTACCTTTATGAGATCCTAGTCAGATCAAATTTCTAGTCAGATCAAAATAAATAGTATGAGATTGAAGCCGAGTTCTAGTCAGATCAAATTTCAAAGAAGAATGAAGAAAATAGAATGCTGAAATTTTTATGGAGCAATCTCATACTATTGCTTTTATTTATTATCTTCGCAAATGTAAACTCTCACATTTTTATTTATTACAATAGAATTCATAGTGAGAAAGTACAAGATGAGACACAGACCAACTAAATTATTTATTTAGTATCTTGTAATTTTTTAGTTTTGCAAATGTCTCATCGTTCATTATCCTCCTTCTCAATTCAGGCAGTGGCTGCGCACCGGGTGGATGACGATCTTATTGACAATCATTCCACTTTTCCACTGGGAATTGTGTTTAAACATCGAGATTTCCATGTCTCCAGTCATACTGCAAGATGTAACGAATTCACCAATTCGGAACTCTGTCCATTTGTTTTTTGGCAACTTACTCAAGTCCTCTTCGCGTTCAATGGTCTCATGGTAATTGGGAATGACGAGTTTTAAGTTCACTGGAAGATCTTTAAATCCACATGCTCCATCCTTCATCATTAACACAAACGAAACTTGGTAAACCATCCCTGGAGTGAGGTTTTTAGCAGGGAATTTCTTGCTCACGTCGAGCCTACAGACGTTCAACAATTCAGCCACCTCAACTTGAACACACGTACGACTGCAAAAACATAATTCATTTAATTAATTATTCTTCCTTTAATTGAAAATAAGGTAGAAAACTATAAATTTATATATGTAATATATAAATACCTTGTGTGTCTGGCTTGTAAGTCCAATTCCAGTAACGTTTATCGTCTCCCCAAGTGATTTAGAGACCCCTTGCATGAATGTCAAAGGCGTTAGCCCCTAAAAGCCTGTCAAACCAAAACTTCTGCAGTAAAACATTAATTAATTGATTATTAGTGTTAAAATTAATTGGTACAAATATATCTATATATATATATATATATATATATGATATTGAAGGTGTTACTTGCCAGTTTGTTTTGGTTCAAGAAGATTCCACCCTGGAGCTGTTCAACCAGATTGTCGCTGCTGGCGTCAACCTGGGATTCTCCTTCTTTCAGAATGGCATGGAGGTTGTGTGGGAGCTGAACTTGAGCTGAAGCCATCTCCTGATCACTATTCTCTTTCAAATTTTAAGCAACTCTTACTGATGATGTTCGTTGGCCATGCAGACCAAGAATTTATGGCTGAGATGATCAAATTAACTACATTTTTTGTTTACTTTCTTTTTTCTAATGAGAATCTTGTTTCGCTTTCTTAAATCGAAAGGAAAATTAAGATTCTCTTATCCAGCCTCGAGATAACATGAGCTATACGCCGTCCAATATTGCCTTTGCATAGATGCATTATTATTCTTAGAGAAGAAAAAAAAGTATTAAAATTCTTTATATGAATTACTATTCTGTGCCACTAAGCTGTCTATCTGGAATTTTGGAATGAAATATCCGAATCCAGAGTCAGAAAAGTAGTTGTATTTTTTCACAAAACTATTATTCTATTGTCTAGACCAAAAGTGATTGTCTATATCATAAATTATTCTATAATAAGATGAACATTCTTTCATTTTCGTTCTTAAAAGAAAGATTCACAATCCATTATAAGCATATCGAATGTTCTTATCCAAGAGGATAAATGCTGCTTTTTTGCAAGATATTGAATTGAATGGCAGAATAAGTAAAGAGAAAATCAGATCAAGAAAGTAATTAGACAAGACATATAAATTTATGTGGTTTGACAATGTGCCTTGATCCACGGAGCAACTATTCTTGTTTAAGAAAACTATGTAGAAAATATATACATTATACATATTAGGGTTTCCTTATATAACTGATAACCTGAGTAAAACAAAATGCAATAATGCCTAACTATCAATTCTCCAGCCTCAATGGAATGGTCATTCCTTGGATGGAACACTTGTTTTGCTCTTTAATCTTAGAAGTTCATAGTGAAATTGCCTTGTTTGTCTCCTTGCTCTGCTTCTCGCAAATTAATTAGATACACTTGGAATGACGAATAGGATGGCCACTACAATGATGCGTTTTACTAAAGAAAACAGTTGGCCAATAACATTTTTGTGGAATGGTCTCGTTCTTATCTAATATGACATGTGGAATGTCTGTTCCTAGTTTGGAATAACCTCGTCATTATGAATTACATCATCTAGAGTGTTTGTTCCTCGATTATGTAATGATTGTTCCATTGTTTTAGGATCTTTAAGTAATGAGTAATTCTTCAAAAATGAGCTACGTTTTTTACAATCTCTTCCTTGACAAATATTCACAACCATGGAAGACTAGCTCAACCTTGAAAACATATATATCTGTGACACCACTCTCCAGACACTTACCTCTAGATGGAACATGACTCAAAGAGACGCACACTACTTAATGTAGTGGAATTAAAGAGCATGCCAAATCATTTAACTCAAAACGTGCAAAAAGGTGCATAAATAAAATCTTGAAGTCATACCTCCATAATAATAAGATAACAGTAATAAAACTCCTTAACACATGTTTAAATTACTGAATCATGTAACTCAGTGCATAAACTCCACAAAGACTTAGAAGTGAAAAATAATAATAGTAAATATCTCAAAATATGAAATGATTCTCTGGCCTTATTACCTCATGCAACAAATTGAGTTGGACTACTAACTCCTCCACATGTCTTGTTACTCGCCTCTACCATTAAAACTTTAGAAAAAAATGGGTGAATAATAAGACACTCAATAAGTAGATAACCCCTCAACACTTAGCAAAAAACATAAACTAGAAACTCGTGTTTTATTGTTGAGTTTTCTGCTCTTTAATCTTATAATTTTGGAAAAATATATTTTGTGCCTGCAATTTGGTTTAACTATCACTTTAGTCTTATAAAATTTTTAGTAACATTTGAGTCTCTCCATTATGTTTTAGTTCTCATCATTTGCAAACCTAGGCTTCAAAATGTTAGTAGCTCTTTCAATATTTAGATAAATGTATAAAAGAATTTCTACTATTGCAGAATAAGTGAAACTCTATTTGCACTAATGATGATATATCATTGATTTTAAATTAAAAATATAGTAACATTTAATTATATGATAACATATTATTAATACCTAAATTAATATTTATTATAAATACATGTAACATCATTCTTTAAGAATCCTAGAGGGAACTCCTTTGCAACATAGACACCATTATAAGTTGGTTAAACTTACCTAATGACTTTTGGTTCTAGAAACGAATTTTTTATGGTTAGGGTTGGATTGAACCAAGTCAAACTGAAAAGACCAATTTAAACTCTATTTGGAACTAGAACAGTCAGTAGAAGGGCAAGTTTAACTTGCTCAAGTTGCCAAGGAGTTTAACAGAGAAACCGTTAGAAAATTGCCAAAAATGAAAGAAAAAAGTATAATCACCAAAGAAAAAACAAAAAAAGATGAAAAATCGTCAAAGCAAATAAATTTATTGGTGACTTGTTAGTGACTGGACTGAGTCAAATTAACTCAATTTGAACTCGAGTTGGGGCTATCCCTTCTCAAGTTCGACTTCAACTCAACTACTAATATCCAACCCTAGTTCAGGTATGAGTCACTTGTCAGAGAAGAAATAATGTGAGGCCATACCATCCATGAATAGGATAAAAATAATCAACCTGCTATTATACCCACTTTGCATAGATTTATAAGTTCACACAAAGAGGGAAAGGTTGGCGTTCATCAACCAAATTTAACTTGAAGCTCCTGTCATATCAAATGCATTGATTTCCCTTCACTCTAGCAAATTTAATAAAAGGTGATGAAATTTTTCATTCCAAAAAGTCAAAAATTTGTCCTAAAAAGCCAATTACGATGAAACATCATACGTCAAAAAAGGTGCATTACCAATGGATAATGCCCATGAAAAAATAAATGGTCTTTGATATCTAGTCATTGTGGATGAAACGGTGTTTTGTTATAAAAGGATACACCTTTTGAGATGAAATTTTTTATCTATAAATGAATAAGATTTCATCCCAAAAAGAACACATTTAGTGAGGAAATATTTCATTTTTGTTTATGCAAAGAATTGAGGATAAAATTTTTCATTTTTGATTATATAGTGAATTCAAGAGAATATCTTTCGTCCTTAGTTGTATAGTGATTAGAGACAAAATTTTTCGTCTTCAATTATACAATAAATTGGAGACAAAATTATTTGCTCTTGATTGTATAGTGAATCAAGGACGAAATTTTTTGTCCCTGATTATATAATGAATTGGGTCAAAATTTGGCATCCTTAATTATAATATAAATTGAGGTTAACTTTTTCTCCTATGTTTACATGGTGAATCAGGAACTAAAATTCCGGTTCTTGTTTATATAGTGAAATTGAGACATTTTTTGCTTGGACAAAAATTTTGATCTTAAATGAAAATTAATATTTATATTATTGATCCTTGAACTGTAACCATTCATATAAATCATATTTTCAGCTAAATAAAAAAAATATTAATCATATCAAATTGTTACCACTACAAATCAACTATAAAGAAACATGTGATTAATTCTGAATTGCTCTGTGGAAGCCACTGTGCTAAGCATGAACCACTTCATCCACCACCACCTCAATAGCATCATTTTGGTCTTTTAAAACTTGAACTTCCCCTTAACGATCCTTTGATGTTAAAATACGGACTACATTTGGTAAAGAATCAAAACGTGCGGCAACCGAACTCTCATCTTTCTCGCCATCTCTTCCCTTAAATACTGTAGTTATCACAAGACCACAAAAATTGAGAAAGGAATGCAAATTAATATTAAAATATGCACAATGTAGCTAATTAATATAAATAAAAAAAAATATTACTTCAGATTTCATCGGTTTTGGACAAAGCTTCGCTATAACTTACATGTTAAATTACTAAACAAGATATAAACAAAAAACTCTTCATTGAAAAATGGAAAATTACTGCTCCCTCCGGCAATCCATCGAAAATTCCCTTTTTGAGTCTTTCTCTATAACTTACATGTTAAATTACTAAACAAGATCTTATGTCTATTTAATTTAAAGGTAAAAGAATCAGAAAACCAAAAAATGGTTGGGTAAGGGTTACATAAGATCACTAGGGGTTCATATTAGACACTCCGCCACTCCGCCAAATTCTCTATGTCTAAATTTAAATTAATAATTTTAAAATTGTAATCTAATCTTTAATATAATCTCACGAAAGAAAAAAAGATATTAGTGACTCTCCTTTTTCTAATAAACAGAGAAAGAGAGAGTTAAAGAATTCAACAAGTAGAACTTTGGTCGGTAAGATTAATATTTTGAGATGAAACTAAAAATAAATCTTAAGTTTTGGGAGAAGAAAGTAAAACTTCATCCCCTAAATTTATAATTTTGTAACAAATATAAAATCGTCTATAAAATTATCCTTTTGGGACGAAACTAAATTTGTTTTTCAGGACATAATTAAATTTTTGTCCAATGAAATTATCATTTTTAGACAAAACTAAAAATGTCTATAAAAAGGAATCCTAAGTTTTGGGTTCTTATCCCTTAAAATTATCATTCTAAGACGAAATTGAAAATATCTCTAAAATAAAATGTTAAGTTTTGGAGACGAAAGTAAAATTTCGTCTCCTAAAATTATCATTCTAGGATAAAAATAAAATCTTCCATAAAATTATTATTTTAGAACCAAACTAAAATTATCTCTTAAAATGAATCTTAAGTTTTAGAAGATAAAATTAAACTTTGGTCTCCTAAAATAATCCTTCTAGGAAGAAATTAAAGTTTTGTCCCTGAAAGTAAAATTTTGTCCCAAAAATGAATCCAAGTTTTAGGGGACGAGATTGAGATTTTGTCTCCTAAAATAATTATTTTAGGATGAAATTAAAATTTCGTCCTTAAAAGTAACATTATGGGACAAATGTAAAATCTCATTCCTAAAAATGAATCCTATGTTTTAAGGGACAAAATTAAAATTTTGTCTCTTAAAATAATCATTCCAGGACGGAATTAAAATTTCATCTCCTAAAATAATCATTTTAGAATGAAATTAAAATTTCGTCCCTAAAAGTAACATTCTAAATCGAAAATAAAATTTTGTCACTAAAATTATCATTTTGGGATGAAATTTAAATTGTTTCTAAAAATGAATTCTAAGTTTTAAGGGTCAAAATTAAAATTTTGTCTCCTAAAATATTTTTTCTGACTAAATTAAAATTTCATTGATAAAAATAACATTTTGGGATGAAATTAAAAATTTGTCTCTAAAAATAGAATTTTGGGACGAAATTAAAATAGTCTTTAAATTGAATATTTGTTGTAGTGCTTGTGGAGATTGTTGTTTAAGATTTTTCATTCCTTGCCACCAATTATGCTCTTTAAGGTATAATACATCTTAGTACTACATGGATATAAGGAATAGGTTAAGGCATAAGCCTCTTCTAAAATTTTCCTCTTTAACTCTTTATGATTTGGCACACAAATTTTGTTTTCCATCATTAGTATCTCGTAATCCTT
This sequence comes from Mangifera indica, assembly GCF_011075055.1. Taxonomy (NCBI): domain Eukaryota; kingdom Viridiplantae; phylum Streptophyta; class Magnoliopsida; order Sapindales; family Anacardiaceae; genus Mangifera; species Mangifera indica. Next base: position 16,688,898 of record NC_058142.1, on the reverse strand, counting down.
TATCGTAAAATCAGCTCACAATCCACTACTAACTTCATTCTTCAACTTCATCAGATAAGGGTTTAAATGTTGCATTTTATAGATTCAATCAATTAAGAAGGGTTAAACTTGAAGGGTGGCTAATAACATTCGTAAATCACTCATAACCAACTTAGTCCTCATAATTCAGTCAATGGGGAATAAGGTTTCACCTTCATATAAACTACAACACCTAAAGACTTCGTACTAAGTGAATTTGCGACAATATTGACCTTGCTTGGATGGTAATCGATTGTGTAATCACAATCTTTAATAAGTTCAATCTATTTCCTTTGTTGAAGGTTCAACGCCTTATATGTGAATAAATATTTCAAGCTCTAATTATTTGTATAGATTTGATAAGTTACCTCGTATAACTAATGTCTCAAGATTTTTAATACACAAACCACAATTGCAAATTCTAAATCATGAGTTAGGTAGTTCATCTCATGCTTTTTAAGTTGTCTAGGCATAAGTTATCACCTTCCTATGTTTTATCAATACACAACTCAAACCTTGTTTGGATGCATCACTATATATCACAACCCTATCTGTACCCATGGGTAAGGCAAATATAAGGGTTGAAGTCAATCTAGTTTTCAACGCTTGAAATCTTCGCTCACATTCATCATCCCATTTAAACTTTACATCTTTCTGAGTTAGCCTAATTAACTGTGCTACTATTCTAGAAAATCCTTGAACAAATTTTTGATAATACCCAACAAGACCAATAACAATGACCATTAGAAAATTAGAATCCAAAAATACAAATAGTTTGCAACATTTCTTTTCCTTTTTCGTTAATACAATAATTCGACTATGTGACTTTTCCATTAGTATTGTACATATGAATGAGAATAATCTCATAACCTCTATGGACACGTGACTCAAAAATTGTCTTTGGCATCTTTCTTCAAATCTAAGTGTACTCATTTATTTGTCATGTTTAACAAATATATAAAATATAATGTACAATTTTCACAAAACAATTTTAATATATTATATGTATTTTTCAGGGAAGAAAAGACAAAAATATGTGATATTTGTCTATGCCATATCAAGACTCATTCTTTGCTTCTATACACAAATCAATACTGTTACTTCCATATGCAATCGAAAAAATTTAATTTAAATTATATATACATTAAATCAACAATATTTGATGATTGAACATCAGTTTCCAAACCATGTTTTGATACCACATGTAAATCATAGTAATTATATTCAAGAAGAAACAATTAAACATCAAACTATCCTACCCCTAAATCTTAAATTTTATATGTTTCACATTGTTTGAAGATAGAAACAACATACCTTGAGCCATATTATTTTGAAATGTACAAAACATAAAGGGAATTGATGAAGAATTTGAAGGTTGTTGATTTCTCTACTTAACCTCTTGTTTTGATGATGGATAAAAACACTTAAGTTTTTCTATATGTTAGACTATGTTGTTGTGTGTAAGGGTTAGAAAGTGGACCAAACTCTTATTTATAAGGTTAATTGTAACTTCCATAAAAAGTTACACCAATATAAAAGGTCACATTTTTTCATAATAAAAAATCAAATCCTTTTACTATAAGTCACATTTTTTCATATTAGCCAATAAAATTTAGATATTAAAAATCTTATTAAAATTTTATTATTTTATGAAATTAATTCAATTATATTTAATAAAATAATTTTTTAATGTGGTTTTAGCCATAAATCATACACTATACCTCGTCTAATATTGCCTCTGTGCAGATGTAAGAAAATTCTTAGAGAAAGAAAAGAAAGTCTTACGGCATTATGTCACTTACCCATATTCTTTATATGAATTATAATTTTGTGCTACTAAGTTGTCTATCAAGAATTTTTTAAAGAAATATCTGAATATAGAGTCACAAATGTAGTTTTATTTTATCACGAAAACTATTATTTTACTTTCTAAACTAAAAGTGATTGTCTACATAATAAATTATTTCTATAATAAGACAAACATTTTTTCCTTATTCCTTTGAAAAAAAAAAGGATTCACAATCCATTATAAGCATCTTGAATGTTCTTATACAAGAGGATAAATTAAGTGCTCAAACCCAACTGATCAAGATATTACTTTTTTTTTAATAAAGCAACCAAATTATAGAGAAAGAAATGAAATTATGATAAAATTCTATAGCCGAACCTGCATATATTACTTCATACTTCCTTTCTTCCTCAACATGTACCTAGGTGTTGCTTTGAATAATCTAGATGTTCTCGCGGTTTTCTCCCAAATGTTTATAAAATGGTGGCTATGTCTTTAAGTAGGTTGCAAAGTTTTCCTTAAACATCCTTAATGAAAGAAACTCTAATCTTTTTTTGTTAAAAAAATTCTTTCACTAAAAAAGTAGGATTTTAGTAAGAAAAAAATAACAAAAGGATATATATAATCGTTATAAGTACTATTTTCATGATTTTAACAATCAAATATTTATACTTTAGTTAAAACTAAACAAATTTAGACTTTTGATAATGAATTTTATAATTTTTAAATTTCTTAATAAAAACTTATAAGCTTCTCATTATTCGTCTTAACGGTGTGTGAAAAACCGTCCAAACTTAATCAAATCATTCGACAAAAATAGCTTAGTTTAGTTTGGGTTGACGAACAATTCAATTTGGTTGGGAAAATTTAAAAAAATGTTTTATAGTTTATGGTTAAGTGTGGGTGAAAATGAAATTGGACCAATTAATCTTAAGCCCGAATAAGACAAAACTCAAGATTGACTTGAAACTAAAAGAGCCAACTTGAGATCAATTAATCTTAAGCCCGAATAAGACACAACTCACATGTTTGAAGTTATTATCACTGAATATGAAACAAAAGCAATGGCTATTGTACATTCGGGCTGAAGGCATAACAACCCTAGCTTAGATCAAATTTCAAAGTAGAAGGGAGAAAATAGAATGCTGAAACTTTTATGAAGCAATCTCATACCATTGCTTTTATTTATTATTATTGCAAACGTAAACTCTCACATTTTTATTTATTACAATAAAAGTCATTGTGAGAAAGTACTAGATGAGACACAAGTCAACTAAATTATTTAGTATCTAGAAACTCTTAGTCTCGCAAATGTCTCATCGTTCAATATCCTCCTTCTCAGTTGAGGCAGTGCCTGCGCACGGGGTGGAAGACGATCTTATTGACAATCAGCCCACTCTTCCACTGGGAATTGTGTTCAAACATTGAGATTTCCAAATCCCCTGTCATATTGCAAGATGTAATGAACTCACCAACTCGGACCTCTGTCCATTTGTTTTTTGGCAACTTACTCAGATCCTCTTTGCGTTCAATAGTCTCATGGTAATTGGGAATGGCGAGTTTAAAGTTCACCGGATGATTTGCAAATCCATATTCTCCGTCCTTCATCATTAACACAAAGGAAACTTGGTAAACTATCCCTGGAGTGAGGTTTTCGGCAGGGAATTTCTTGCTCACGTCAAGCCAACAGACCTTCAATAATTCAGCCACCTCAACTTGAACACATGTACAACTGTTAAAATATAATTGATTTCATTAATTAATCTTCATTTAACTAAAATAAAGCAGATAGCCAATATTTATATATAAGATATATAAATACCCTTGTGTGTCTGGCTTGTAAGTCCAATTCCAGTAACGTGTATCGTCTCCCCAAGTGATTGACAGACCCCTTGCATGAATGTCGAAGGCGTTAGCACTTAAAAGCCTGTCAACCCAAAACTTCTGCAAAACATTAATTAATTGATTATTAGTACTGAAATTAAATGGTTAAAAAATATAATAATTATAATATTGAAGATGTAACTTGCCAGTTTGTTTTGGTTCAAGAAGATTCCAGCCTGGAGCTGTTCAATGAGATTGTCGGAGGAGGCGTCAATCTGGGAGCCTCCCTCTTTCAGAATGGCATGGAGGTTGTGTGGAAGCTGAACTTTAGCTGAAGCCATCTCCTGATCACTCTTCTATTCAAAATTTCTAGTAACTGTTACTGATGATGTTCGTTGGCCATGCAGACCTAGAATTTATAGGTTGAGATGATCAAATTAATTACCTTTTTTTTTCTGTTTTTTTGATGAGAATCTGATCGCTTTATTTTTTTCAAAAGGATAATTGAGATTCTCTTATCTCCTACCTCCAGATAACAAGGGCTATACACTGTCCAATATTGCCTCTCCATGTAAATTTCTAGAACATTATGTCACTTACCCAGAATATTTATATGAATTATAATTCTGTGCTACTAAGCTGTCAATCTGGAATTTTGGAATGAAATATCCGAATCCAGACTCACAAAAGTAGTTTTATTTTATCACCAAAACTATTATTTTATTGTCTATATCATAAATTATTCTATAATAAGACAAACATTATATCTTTATTCCTTCTGAAAGAAGGATTGACAATCCATTATGAGCATTTCGAATGTTCTTATCCAAGAGGATAAACTGAGTTCTCAAACCAAGCTGATTAAGATATTGGTTTTTTGTTAATAGAATTGATTAAATACAAAAACTAGAGGATAACAAAACTAGTAGAGTATTAAAACTTTTAGTTACTTGATTTGGGTTTGAGTTTTTGTCACACTTGTGTAACCCTAGAAGAATTACTTACCATCAACGAAATTGTAGGAATGGTTGAATTGCAAAAATTGAATATAAAATTAGAGGACTAACCCATCATAAAAACTTGCAACCTTCTTCATTTTAGGCTTATGTAACTTCAGTTGCTTTCTTAGCTTTTACACTAAGATCATACACGCATTTTGTTTGAATTTTTTTCTCTGATGATTTCCTTGCAAAGATTTAATTACAAGGTGCTAAGTTCATTGAATTAGATTAAATTGTTCAAACCATCCGGATCTAAAACTGGTTTTGATTCACTTGAAAACTATTTTTGTAATTAAATTACATTAAATTAGTTTAAACCGTTCAAACCATTAGATATAAAACCGGGTTTGACTTAGTTAATATAAAAAAATAATTTTTTTAAGTTAATTATGAAAATTTAAATCTAGAACCTTATTTATCACATTTGAATTTGCACAATATCAAACAAAACTTATTTTAATGTTAAATAAATCTAATTATATAATTACTGATAAATTATATAAAATATTTTAAATATTATTTTTAAACAATTAACTAGTCAATTGATTCAATCATCAGTTGAACTAAACCACTCCCTCTACCTAATTGATATCCGATTTGATTCTAAAGACACTGTCTTCTAGAAAGTTCAACTCCAAACTTACATATTTATTGATTATAATATTTTTTCACTAATTTTGTAAAAATATCTATACCAAATTCACCACATTAAGAAAGAAAAAAATATGACAATATGTCACTAACCCAGATTCTTTATATAAATTATAATTTTGTGCTATTAAGCCGTCCATTTGGAATTTCAGAATGAAATATCCAATTTCAAAGTCACAAAAGTCGTTTTATTTTATCACAAAAACTATTATTTTATTGTCCAGACCAAAAGTGATTGTCCATATCATAAATTATTCTATAATAAGATGAACATTATTTCATTTTCTTCCCAAAAAAAAAAAAGATTCACAATCCATTATACGCATCTTGAATGTTCTTATCCAAGAGAATAAATGTAAAATGTGGCTTAAATGTGTTAGAGGGTAATTTAGTCATTATGGAGTGTTATGTGGTCTATTTGGTAATTTGGAGCAAAGGGGCAATATAGTCTTTTTATTGGGTGTTTAACCTAATTATATATGTTTCTTATTAGGGGTTAGCATATATGGAGCAAAGGGGCAATATATGTTTCTTATTAGGGGTTAGCACATATGTATGTGTATTTGGCAAACTCTCTTATTCTTCTCCTGTTCTTTGAAATTAGGGCTATGTTCTTGTGATTTAGTATATTATAATTCTTGAATAAAGCATTCTTAATAAAACCTAATCTAAAACTAACAATAAATAATGAAGTTATTTTGAAAGATGTTAAATTGAATTGCACAATAAGCAAAGAGAAAATCAAAACAAGAAAGTAATCACATTGGACACATAAATTTACATGATTCAACAATGTGTCTACATCCACGAAGTAGTTGTTTGTATTTTTATGCAGAAGGAATGATCATTCCTTTTATGGAACACTCTTTCTACTCTTTAATCTTAGTCATTCTCAAGTGAATTGCCTGTTCGTCTTTTAGTGCTATTTCCTACGATTCAAATGTTATAGACATGTTTGAAATAATCATTGAAACAACTTGTTTTGCTAAAGAACAACTATAAACCTTATGGTATAACCTACAATAATTTTGTGAAATGTTTTTGTTATGATCTATTACAACGCTTGAAACACCTATTCTTAGCTTCAAACGATCTTGTTTTGTATTACATCATTTAGAAAGTTTGTTCCTTGATCATGGAATGTTTGTTATATTGTTTTGGGGTCTTTAAGTGAGAAATAATCTTAGAATATAAGTCACATTATTACGAATCTCCACCTTAAATCGTATACTAATACTTTTGAAGAAAAAGGTATTAACGATTAAACCTCTTCTCTTTTCTCTTTGAAAGTCCAAGTAACTCTTACTAATGATTTTTGTTGCTTGTGCAAGCCTAGAATTAACTTCAAAGTAAAGTTAAATTTGGAAAGTTTAAGAATGGAAGTGGGCACACTCGTCATTGGAGGAACACTTGCCTGTGTGTGTTTGAAGATAGACATAGGGAGATGTCATGGTAAACAAGGACTATGAATGGCATGAAGAAAAAGGGCACCTATGCTCTAGAAGTAACATACTGTCCTTATAGCACAGAAGTGACATGCCTCTGAAGGGATAACTGTGTCTCATGTACAAGGAAAAATACAAACCCGTGTATCCCTATATGGGATGCCTGTGTATAAGGGCAAAGTAAAGAAAGAAAAGCAAAACTAGGCTAGAAGTTTATAGGTCCTCTCAAGAGACAATATAAAGGTTTTATGTACGTAATAGTGCCCAAGAGATGAGATATGTTAGGGCATTAGTTTATGATGCGAATGAAAGCTAATACAAGCCCGAGGTGACTTGAGACTCAAGATGCATGCATGCTAGACGTGATAGGGTCATTATAAGGGGGCACAGTGACTACATACTCCGTACACCACTTGTAAGGCATGTCCATAGTAATACACTATACCTACAATAGGGTACTACCTTGTAGTAGAGTCTAATTATGATGATGTTTGACAATCTAACAGTGGTATAAGTGAGTGGACTACACATTGAGTGCTCACATGGTTAAGGTGTCAAATTCTTATATTCAATCTAGTGCGATCGACCTGGTATCCAATTGTAGGATTGTTTCTAGATTATAGTGTTTTCACTTAGAAATGATACTGGTCACATGAGTTAGGAATTTGGAAATAGTTCTTTAGTGATTGAATGAGACATAGTTTAATCGGACATTTATGATATATAACCTAAACATTCCCAAGTTTAGTATTAGTTACAAATATGAGATGTAGGACCCATAATCATCTTAACGAGAGTTTAACGATGACTCTAGATGACAAAATACTATAGGTCGAGCCAAAGGAATTTTGGAAATTATGAAAAAGTTAGTAGTAGAGTCTTCTATTTATCGTGTTTTATCACTCACTCCCCTACTTTTATGTGTGCAAGTACAAACGATCGTGATGATGTGAAACAAGTGGTGGTCAATGGGCATGGACAATTGAGGGCATTTTTATCATTTACATTGATGTTCAATTCATGTAATTGAGTTTTATTTTGATGTATCTTGCTACACATTATGTGATGTTATGGATAATGCTTTTATGATTTGGACATCCTTTGACATGTTTCCACTTGATGATAATAATATGAAGGTATTTTGGTAATTTTAAAATTTTATATGTGGTTTTAATCATGTTATTAAATGAATGCATACTCAAGTAATTTAGGTAGTAATGTCTTCCTCTAGAGGGTAGTTATTCTAGAAATAGGTGTTACAATAGATTATGCCAAGCCAAATTAAATATAATTTCTCTCTAGTGGGTAAGTTATATTTTATATTATTATCTCGAAGTTTTTCTATTGTACAATCTCTTAACAAATCCAACACATGCATTATTATATCTTATCAACAATACCACTATGGTACTCAACAAGCTCAAAATGGACAAACAAGCGGATATCAACTTGAGTCGGATCTCTAACTTGAGATTAACTTGTTTGAGCTAGTAATATGGTTAGATGCGAATTGAGCTTGTTTAGTTCGAGCTTGAGTTCAATTCGAATTAACCCAAAACAAGCCTAACAAAAATGAACTCGAGCCTGAACTCAAGCTTTATCTATCAGTGTAAACAAGTTTGAGCCCAAGCCTGAGCTATATAGTCAAGCGACTTGCGAGCCGGTTGAGCCACCAAAGTATGACTTTTCAGTTTTCTTCTTCAGTCTTCTCTTTAAAGTTTGAAATCGTCAAAGTGAAAAATTGAATGTTGTGCCACCAAATGTCATTAAAACTTCAAACTGAATTGTGTTGTTTGACTGTGAAGTTTGAAAACTGAATTAAAGTAAGTCTTTTTCCTTTGCTCCTTCACGCACGCGTTTTTAGAATCTGACTCTTCAGTCTTCTAACCTTCTCTTCTTTTTTCAGCTTTTGCAATCTCATTAGTCTCCATTTCTATGTGTCCATTCCGTGTTCCAGACTTAGGCGTTCAATGGCATTAGTTCCAGTCAATGAAAACATTCGGTATTTCAACGTGTTCCAATCATGTAGCTGTTGCAGACCAAAATAAAGGAGAATAAATAAATCCAAGGTTTTGAAATTCTATTCAAATAGACGACGTCATTTAGTTGTAATAAAATGTAAAGCATGTCAATATATAATAGTAGCTAATTGTACAGTTGGGGATAATTGGAAAATACAATCAAGTTGCTCTCTGTTTTCCTCTCTGCCTATTCTTGATTCTCTCTAATTCCTCTCTTCTTTCTTGATTGTGAATTTCTTCCTTCTGGTTTTGCCTTCTTCTTTTATCATCTCTTCTTCAATTAGTTCAGTCCACATCAGTAGCATCTCTGTGTTTGGCATTCAAGCACCTCTGTTTGTCAAGCATTCGTATCAATGACGATGAAACATGGGCATATCAAGTTTGTTGTTTGTTATTTTTTTACTTGAATTTGTTAATTATTTGTTGGAATTTATTGAACCCTAATTTTGAAATTAGGGTTTATAATTTGGGGGTTTTTGCCTCTTTACCTTCATGTGTTAATTTGACTCCGTAAAATGGAGTAATACCTGGATAGAGGTAGCTTTTCTTTGTTAATTTGGTTCTAACAAATAGGTACCGTTTCTTTGATGCTAGACGAGCCAAGCTCATGAGCAGCTCGCTTGCAGGTGAACTCGAACTCGAGAAGCTATTTTTTTTGGCTTGCTGAGCCTAAGCTCAGGCTTAGGCTCAAGCTCCCTCATTAATTAACCAAACCAAGTTTAAATTTGGTTAAGTTCGAGCTTGACTCGACTTAAATCTAGCCCTAACTAGTGCAATGTTATCATGATGAACAAAATCACTTATAGGATAAATAATGTCTACAAGCTAATCTCAAGTCAAGTTAGATCTAGAGCCAACTCAAGATTGGCTCATTCTAAACTGAGCCAACACCCATCAGACCTACCTTTATCTAATAGGATGGTATGTATTTTGTCATATGTGATAGCAAATTAACAGTCTATAGTTTTGACAAGCTAAGATTTTAAAAGAAAAATAAGAAAGTATAGCATCTATAAAGAGAGACACTGGATTTCTTCCATAGATTATTTACAGAAGTCTCATACATTATTTTATTTATAATATGAATAATTTATATATATAATAATAATGCCAATAAATCATTATTATATATGTAATATAAAATATTTTCTTTTCAAAAAGAATAATTAATATTCTTGAGGGGACAAAAACATTTATCTTGAATGTATGTATCGATATCATGTTACCAAAATAAAGATTTCTGATAAATTTAAACTAATATTACTCTTTGGAAAATATTGTCATCATATGTCATGTATACAAATTCTAATATTTACATATTATTACATAATACATAATACTCTTCAGGGGAAAAAAGAAATAAAAATCTTGAATACATGCATTGATATCATGTTAAATAAAAAAGGACTTGTTCTAAAATTTATTCTGGAGCTTGTGTAAGTCAGGACTAAGGTTATTTTTTCTATGACTGACTTGAATTGAATGTTTTTCTTTGAATGAGAATCTGAATATAATTAATTTTTTTGGACAAGAATAAAAAGGAAAATAGTTAACATCAATTATAATTTTTGTTTAAAAGACTGAATAATTAAAGTTTATGATTGAGTAGACATATAATATGATCCATAATTATAAATTTAAGATACTTAACTAGTTATGATTTGAGTAGACATATAATATTTACTTTTGAGTAATTAAACCTTTTAGGAAAGGATCTAATAATTTTCTAATCAGCTAAGTCCCTCTCTTTGAAACCCTAACATAATAGTTTTATCAATTAAAAACGATCATATAAGGGGTCCAAGGGGAGGATTACCGATTCAAAGGATACTAGGAATCAAAGAACAAACAGTGACAAAAATACAATGCCTCATTTTTTTTCTCATTAATTGAAAAATTACATATCATGTCTATTTATAGGGAGATAGAAAAACAAAACAGTATCACATTTAATCTTGTTAATGTTCAATTACAAGATCTTTATCAGGAATTACCAGTCAAACATGCAATTGCTCAATCGAAAACAGAGAAATAAAACAACACAAGAGCAATACACTTGGTTTGAGTTTCAATCTTGAAACCCTACATTCAAGACCGAGGATAATCATTTGGTCAATCCACTAATTAAGCAAATGGCATTTACAAATTACAAAATACACCCAGTAATCTAATCAAGGAATAATATTACCAATTCTACATAGACCGACGACAAATCAGAGAACAAATGACCTCACAAGACCAGAGACGATGACCTAACATCAAGAAAATCGACTGTTTTCTCTGACTCATAGTAACTCACGCAAGATACAGAGAAACTGAGAGAGACTAGAACAAAATGAGGGCTGGGTGATTTGCCTTTTGCTATAATGCTTTCTGGAATGAAGAAGAGTTAATATAATTGGGGATTAAACCTGCCAAATTACCTTCTTGCCTTTTCATGCTCTAAAGATTAATTCACCCTTGCTAACTCTACAGAATTACGCTAATGCCCTAAGTTCTAGTTTAAGCCATATAATAACAAACTCCACTTTGGCTTCAACTTGATGCTTAACTCATGACATTGACAATTACCCTATGCAAGATTCAATAAACACTAGACACTAACTTTGAGAAAGTTTAAGGCTAACTTAAACTGTCACAGGAAAAACCTTGGTTATAACATTAGTTGGATTATTTTCAATCAATATCTTCTCCACCTTAACCTACCCACTAGCCATTACATCTCCGAAAAAATGTAGCCTCACATCAATGTGCTTCGTTCTCTCATGAAAAACACTATGCTTGGACAAGTAGATAGCTCTTTGGAATCACTGTACAGAACTAGAACTGCACTTGTCAACCCAAGCTCACTGGTTATGTCTTTATGTCACAAAGACTCTTTTACCACCTCGATCATCGAAAGTGCCACAATATCTTGTAAATTGCTCTTCCAACTAGCCACATTTCCACCAAATGTAAACACATAATCCGTCAAAGATCTTCTATCTAAATCTACAGCGAACTCAAAATCACAATAACCTTTGTCAAGAAATTGGTTAGTGTTATCAAGACAATACTTCAAACCAGTATCTGTAGTACCTTTCAAGTATTTTAAAAGCCATTTAGTCATATTCCAGTGTTCTTCGCATGATTTACTCATGAATCTATTTACTAAACTAATGGCATATGCAATATCAAGTTTAGTACCGATCATAGCATACAAAAGACTGCCAATCACATTAGAGTAACGAATTCTTGTCATGAAATCATATTCAGTAGTAGTCAAATCATCAACAACAGATTTCAACTTAAAATGGTCACCTAAAGAAACATTAATAGGTTTAGCATCTAACATTTGATATTTTTCTAACACCTTTTTAATATAAGCAATTTGAGACAATACAAGAATATTCTTTTCTCTATTTCTAGAAATATCCATTGCCAATATTCTTTTCATAGAACCTAAGTCCTTCATTTCAAACTCAATATTAAACATGTTTTTCAAGTTATTCAACTCATTCATACCTTTAGAAATTATCAACATGTCATCCACATATATAAGCAAATAAACAAAGCAGTCATTATCTATTTCCATAAAATAAACACAATTACCATATGAACTTCTTGAGAAACCATTTGACAACACAAAATCATCAAACCTTTTATACCATTGCTAGAGGGCTTGTTTCAAACCATGAAGTGATTTATACAACAAACAAAATTTATTTTCATTACCTCTTTCAACAAATCCCTCAAGTTGTTCCATATAAATTTGTTTATCAAGATTTCCATGCAAGAAGGCGGTAGTAACATCAATTTGCTCTAATTCTAAATCAAACAAAGCAATAACAAACAACATCAATCTAATGGATCAAGCTAGTGGATGTGAATCCACCATGCGTGGGTTCAATCCCTATCGTTCGCCCATAAATAAATGGACCTTTTGTTATGGAGACACAAGAAAAACCTAGAAAGAATTTTTTTTGCAAGTCATCTCGAGGCTTTCAAACTCATCCACGCAATTGGTATCTGATTGAAAGAGACCTCTACCTACTTTGGTGAAACCCTTGGATAAGTAAGATTGCTTGGCGCCAATCACTGAATAGCAATCTTGAGACGTTTTAGCATTCTCAAAGGTAGAAGATTAACAGCCGATCCCCCATCTATCATGATTAGATGAATGCTTCACAATAGGTGAGAAACTTTCATGATAATTAATACCTTTAACCTATGAAAAACCTTTAGCAACAACCCAACTTTAAATCTAGCCTTTTCAACACTAGAAATTTCTGGTTTTCTTCTAAACACCTATTTACACCCTATGATTTTCTTGTTATTAGGCCTATTGACAAAAGTTCAGACATGATTTTTATGTAGAGAATTAATTTCAGATTCCATTATTTTTAACCAATCAGATTTATTCTTACTCTTACAAGCCTGTGCATAATTAATAGGTTTATTTTCAATAGTATCTCCTATCAAGAATGCATAAGAAATCATATCAACTTAAGCAACTCTAGCAAGAGGTTTTATATTTCTTCTAACTCTATCTCTAGCCAATTGATAATCACGCAAATCATGTTCATTATCAGACAAAACAAGGACCCTTTCTAACTCTGGTGGTGATTCCCGACCCAAATCATGAATTTCATACTTTGAAGTACAAATTGAATCCAAAGCAGGTCAAGTTCACCACCTAACAACTCAGATTGTCTAGAGTTAGGCTCAAGTATCTCCAACTTAATTTGTACTATGACTGCCACTAGAAACAAATAAATCTTTATAGAATTTCAATTCATTAAAAACAACATTTCTATTGATAACACATTAATGTGCATTAATCAACCAGACTTTATACCCTTTAAAACCCATAGGATATCTTAGAAAAACAACTCTAAAGGCTTTAGAATTCAGTTTTCCTTTATTTGTGTGAATATAGGCTAGACAACCAAACAGTTTCAAGTGATTCAATTGTGGAGGTCTCTTAGACCAAAGTTTTTCAACTGTCTTAAAGTTTAAGGTAACACAAAGAGATCTATTAATAAGGTAATAGACAATCTGCCCAAAATCTCTTGTTGAGGCCTGAATCAACAAACATACATCTCACTTTATCTAGGATAGTTCTATTTATCCTCTTAGTAAACTTATTTTGCTAAAGGGTGTTAGTGCAAGTCTTATGTCTTAAGATCCCAACCCTTTTATAGAAATCAAAAAATTGATTATTACAAAACTCTAAGCCATTATCAATCCTTAATACTTTAATCTTTTTATTAGTCTTATTCTCAACCAACAGTTTCCATTCTTTAAAACATTAAAAAAACCTCATCTTTTTGTTTTAAAAAATAAATCCACACTTTTCCAGAGAAATCATCAACAAAATTTAGAAAATAGTGAGAATTAGAGAGAAAGTTTGGTACTTGTGGTGATCCCTAAAGATCAGAATAAATGTAATTCAACATAGCCTTTCATTTGTCAATTGCAACATAAATCCTAACCTATGTGCTTTCCCTAGGACATAGTTCTCACAAAAATCTAAACTACAAATCTTCTTAAAGTCTATCAATTTTTGCTTACATAACTCTAACAAACCAGTCATGCTCATGCGTTCTAACCTTTTATGCCACAGTGCTGTCTCATCAAAATTATCAAATGCATTCATTGAATCCCCCACAATCATACCCTCTAGTATATATAACCTATGGACAAGTTTACCCTTCATTACCACTAGAGAACCTCTCAAAACCTTAAAGACCCATTTTCTAATTTAATGGAATACTTACTGGAATCTAATAAGCCCAAAGAAATTAAATTTCTTCTAAAATTAGGAACTAACCTAACATTATCAAGGACTTTAACAGAACCATCTAGCATTCTAGATTTAATGCTGCCTATCCCAGTCATATCACATGACTCGTCATTACCCATCAAAATTTTTCCTCCATTAATATGCCTAATGTTAACAAACAAGCCTAATCTAGGTGTCATGTGAAAAGTGCAACCAGAATCCATTACCCATTCATTTTTAGACACTCTCTCAATCAACAATAACACCTCTGCACTATCATAACCATCCAGAATATTAGCAATTTCATGGTTATTACAATTATTTTTTAGTGTGTGTCTTTTTCTTTTTAGGACAGTTTCTTCCAAAATGACCTTCTTTATGACAATGCTAACATGTTCGTTTAGATTTAGACTTTGACCTAGATGATTTCTTATCTTTTGAAAAATTTTCTCTTTTCAAATCTGCACCTATCCTAAAGCCCTTCATTGATCAATTTTCTTTCAAATTTCATTTCTAAATCTTTGATTTTAAGGCACCTAAGACATCATCTAAAGGCAAAGAATCTCTTCCATATTTAATAACAGCCTTAACATCATTAAAGGAATCAAGCAAAGAATTCAAGATTATTATAGCTTAGTTTTCATTAGAAATCTTTTCCTCAATATTAGCCAAACTAACAATAATTTTCTTGAATTCATCCAAATTATCATCTAGAGATTTATTTGGATCCATCTTAAAACCAAACAATTGTTCTTTAAAATATGTTTTGTTAGTCAAAGATTTAGTCACATATATAGACTTTAGTTTTAACCAAATTTTAGCGGCAATATTTTCATCATCTACTTGTCTAAGCACATTGTCAAAAAGATGCAAAATCAAGAGATTGTAGGCAATTTCCATTACCTCAGCCTTATCAGCATCTAACATGGAATCAGGAAGTGAGCTCTCTCCACCGAAAGCCTTTGCACACTTCTGATGGGCCAACACCATGTGCATTTTCTTTCTCCACACGCCAAAGTCTCCGTTTCCATCAAAACATTAAATGTCAATCTTGGTTTGATCCATTTTGAATATTTTCCAAATGATATTTTGTTTTCTTTTTCTTGCAAAAATTTAACAACAAAGAAAGCCATACATACTCAAGAACCAAAGATTCACTAAGGTAATCAAAGATTTACCAAGAACAGGGAGCCAATAATTCGATAAATGCTCTGATAGCACTTGTTAACGTTCAATTACAAGATCTTTATCACGAATTACCAGTCAAACATGCAATTACTCAATTAAAAACTAAGAAATAAAGCGGCACAACTAAGGGTGGATTTGGGTCAGGCCGAGCCTAAACACCCTTTAGCTTGAGTTTAATTTGGATAGAAAATAGTCTGATTTGAATTTGGCTTAAGTTCGTCGAGCCAAAATTAAATCCAGCTTGAGTTTGATTTGGATGAAAAATGGCTCAACTCGGTTTGATTCAAGTTTGACTTGATTTCGTAGCTTAAATCGATGGTTTGAATTTGTAGCTCGGTTCAGTTCAAATGTATGACTCAAATTTGTGGCTCAGGTTTGTGGTTTATTGACAAAACGATATTGTTTTACCCAAATAATATTTAAAATTGCATATTCAAGCTATAGATTCAAGCCGGATCGAGCCACGAATTCAAACTAAATCAAGTCACGAATTTGAATTACTGATTCGAGCTATGAAATCTAGCTAAACCGAATCGAACACCCCTTGGCTTGAGTTTGGCTTTAATTAAAAAATGAGATAAATCTTCTTACTCGAGTTCGGTCCGAATTTTAATAAAACAAATTTGAGCTGAACTAAATCAAGTTGAATCAACTTTCAAGATTGAGTCAGCTCGAATCATATTTGGGCCTAAACACGAGCAATATACTTAGTTTGGGTTTTAATTTTGAAACTGTACATCCAAAACAGAGGATAATCCTCTAGTCAGTCGATTAATTAAGCAAATAGTATTTACAAGATACAAAATACACCCAAGAACCGGGAACAGTCGACCTCACCAGACCATAGACGACAAGCTGAGACCGAGAAAACTGACTGTTTTTTCTAACGTACAGTAACTCATGCAAGACACAGAGAAGTCGAGAGAGAGAAGAGCAAAATAAGGGTTGGGTAATTTGCCTTCCGCAATAATGCGTTCTGGAATGAAGAAGATTTAATATAATTAAGGATTAAACCTGCCAAATTACCTTCCTGCCCTTTCATGCCCCAAAGACTATTTCACCCTTACTAACTTTGTAGAATTATGCTAATGCCCTTTATTCAAGTTTAAGCCATATAATAACAGACCTGTTACTACAACCATTGATGGCCTTTGGATCTGAGGCAGGAGCTCACAAGCTTCTTCTCGTTTTTCAGAGATAAGCAAGCCCAGGAGAGAGAAAAAATATTTGCCATTGAAAGAAGTCGAGAATGTTCCATTGTTGTAAAACATTACCACATGAAGACAGAAACTGCATCGCTCTTTGGATGAAATAAAAAAGGCTTTCCCATATA
Organism: Mangifera indica; assembly: GCF_011075055.1. Lineage (NCBI taxonomy): Eukaryota > Viridiplantae > Streptophyta > Magnoliopsida > Sapindales > Anacardiaceae > Mangifera > Mangifera indica. The sequence goes on along the minus strand of NC_058142.1, from coordinate 16,671,864 downwards.
ACCAAACTCACCGATTTGGGCTTCAAAAAGAAAACAAGCCAATTCCTAACATCCTCCTCAAACCAGACATGTAATGACTGGTTTGCAACAAAAAGCGGCCCAATTCCTCATTGTAAAGAAAAGATAAACAAAGACGGACTACAGTACTCAGCTTCTGAAAAGGTACTCAACAACATTCATCTTCAGTTAGACCTCTCCAAAAAAAAACATAATAATAATAATACAGACTGATAGGCACCTGATGGCAGCAACTTGTCAATCACCTCTCAACAGTCCCAGTTGCACTTCTTCCTGCAGAACCACTACAACACCAACTCCTCTCCACCACAACACAAGGCAACCAACGACCAACTCCTCTCCACCACACACAAGGCAACCAACGACCACAACTCAAGTTACAACAGCAAGTAAACCAAAAATAAAAGAATGAAAGATTCAGAGATAGAATAGAAATATGGAAATGTACTCATTTCATTCATAGACGTTGTAACTGTTGCATGAGATCAATATAACAAATTTACTATTTCTGGAATTGTGCTCCTGATACTCATGACAAAAATGCATAAACAGGCTAACAATTATGCTGCTGAACCACACAGACCACAGGAGCTATTTCTAATTCAGGAAACTCACACTCTCACTCCTTAAAAAAATGCTAAACACACAACAAATGTCAACCCTTTATGCAGAACTTTTGGGAGGTCCTGCTGTCTCCCCCTTTCCCACTTCTTTTTCTGAAAACTCAATGCCCTTCCTGTACTTGTCCCCTTTCATTTTGTACTCACTAACTGTCTCCAGGTTAAAGTCTGCTGTGTGGCACTCTTAATTTTTTCCTGTGGACCATCACTGTGAGAAGCTGCCATTTGCCCCAATTTGCTGTTGTCATCTGTCTTTCTTCCATCAACTCTTCTTTTCCTGTGGGAAATATATATATTAGTCCTAACATTTTCTCTCCCGTCAAGTGGCACTTTGTCCTCAAGGTTAAATTGGGGAAGAGGTTATGGAAAGATGTAAATAATTCCCAAGAGTTTTTGCATTCTGGAAGGTTTTCCTGGCCGACCAGGATCTGCAAATCACCCTGCTGTAAATAACGGTGCTGCAGGATTTGAGATGGTTGCATTTCAAGTTCTGCATTTTCTGATAAGCAAGCTGGCAGGGGCTGCGAAACCACTGTAGGCCCCACTCTCTTTTTCAGTTACCATACGTGAAATACAGGATGAATCTTTGCTGTTGTGAGCAATGCCAAGCGATATGCTACCGAGGCTATTTTTTCCAGAATTTCAAAAGGGCTCTAATATCTGGGGCTAAGCTTTTCATTAGTTGGTTCGCCAAGGATTTGAAGTGATATGGTTGCAATTTCAGAAATGTTAGGAGATAAACCCAAAAAGAAAGAAGAAGAAGAAGAAAAAGTTGCAAAGCACAATCAAACACACATCACAAAAGCATAAAATAAAAGAGACATGAGTTTTATGTGGTTCGGGAAATTCCCTATGTGCACGGAGTGCACCAACACTTCTTCCACTATCTAATTGATGATTACAAACTCAAGCCTCAACCTCTCTCACTCTCAATCACGAATCTCTCTCTCACCTTCCTAAATTTGCCAATCCAAGTCTAAAGCCCTTGGAGATCCCTTGATACATCACACACACCTTTATGAGATGTTTAGCATGTGTATTTATAGTATAGAAGTAATCCATAACTTATTTAGACTCAAAAACCTAAAAGAATATGGATTCAGAAAATCCATATAAACTTTACCACAGGACCTTGTTGAGGCGCGTGAGAGCCCGTTACAGCTCCGTTTGCGGCGATTTTTGAGGCATTGGATTCATATCGAAATAAGCTTTTCAATGATACCTAATTGAGTAAAACAGACTTTGTTTGACCTACTTACATGTCAAAGTTTGACACCGTTTTGAATCCAACTTCTTTGAGGAATCTAAATTCTTTCAGATGTCTAAATTCTATCAAGAATCCAAATTCTTTCAAGAGTCCAAATTCTTTCAGGAATCCAAATTCTTTCAGGCTTCATAATTCTAACAAACTCCCACTTGAAGACCGAAACATATGCAATCATCAACTCTTCTAACTAGTGAAAACGATGCACTCAACTTCCTTTGCTTTAACCTTGAAGACCAACTAAAGCTGAACACAACTCCAGTTTCTCAATAGTCATTGGCTTAGTTAACATGTCAGCTGGATTCTTACTCCCAATAATCTTCACAAGTGTCAACATACCTTTATCCAACAAAGTACGAATAAAGTGATATCTCAAACCTATATGCTTGGTCCTTGAATGAAATGTTGAATTATTGGCTAAGTGTATCGTACTTTGGCTATCACTATGCAACACATTCAACACTTGTTTAAATCCTAATTCTGCTAACAAACCTTGTAACCACATCAGTTATTTGCTTGCCTCTGTAACAACCACCTATTTTGCCTCAGTCATAGACAACGTCACAATCTTCTGTAACTGAGAAACCCGATTAATGGCTGTCACACCTAAAGTAAAAACATACCTTGTAGTGCTCCTTCTATGATATACCTCTCTAGCAAAGTTAGCATCAACATATCTTTGTAGCTTTAAATTACCCCTTTTGAAGCAAAAACATTTTTCTATTGTACCTTGTAGATACCTCAAAATCCATTTAACAACCTCCCAATGTTGCTTGCCTGGATTAGACATAAATCTACTAATTTCTCTTACTATATGAATAATATTTGGTCTCTTGCAAACCATAGCAAACATTAAGCTTCCAACTGTACATGTATATGGAACTTTATCCTTGTAAGCCTTTTCTTCATCTGTCTTTGGACATTGATCCTTGGAAAGTCTAAAGTGACTAGCCATAGGAATTTTGACTAGTTTAGCATCACTCATGCTAAAACGCTAAAGAACCTTGCAAATGTACTCTCCCTGAGACAATTGTAATATTTCTCTCTTTTTATCTCTGTTAATTCTCATTCCAAGAATCTGCTTTGTTACCCCCAAATCCTTTATCTCAAATTCACTAGACAGTTGCTTCTTTAACTTTTTTATTTCTTCCAAATCTGTTCCTGCTACTAGCATGTCATCAATATAGAGTAACAAGATAATGTAACCGACACCAACCTTCTTGAAGTAACAACAATGGTCAACATTGCATCTCAAGTAACCTTTCTTTTGCATAAAGCCATCAAATTTTTTATACCATTGACGAAGACCTTGCTTGAGGCCATACAAGCTTTTAGTCAACCTACATACCAGAGTTTATTTTCCTTTTTCTATGAAACCTTCTTATTGCATCATGTATTTGTCATCCTCAAGATCACCATGTAGAAAAGCAGTCTTTTCATCTAATTGCTCTAGATGTAAATCTTCTGCTACCATAATGCTCAAGACTGATCGAATTGTGCTCAACTTCACAACAGGGGAAAATATCTCTATGTAGTCAATGCCTTCTTTTTGTTGAAAACCTTTGACCACCAATCTAGCCTTGTACCTCTTGAAGCCATCATGTTCTTCCTTAATATTAAAGACCTATTTATTCTGGAGTGCCTTCTTACCTTCTAGTAACTATGTCAACTCCCATGTATGGTTCGAATTCAAAAACTTCATCTTATCCTTCATCGCTAGCTCTTACTTGCTAGAAGTATCTACTTGACATACCTCAGTATAGCATTTAGGCTCCCCAACATCAGTTAGTAAAAGATAGTTTAGGTCATATGGTAACTCTATCAACTCCCATGTATGGCTCGAATTTAGAGACTTCATCTCATCCTTCATTTACTTGACATGTCTCAACATAGCATTCAGGCTCCCCAACATCAGTCAGTAATAGATAGTTCAGGTCATACTTCCTATTTGGTATTCGACGTTTTTAGGATTTTCATAGTGCATTTATTGGATCTTTTGACTTATCAGGGTATAAATTTGTCTCTCTTTTCTAGTGGTTTTGAGTCTACACCTCTAGACATCGAACTTTAAGTAGTGATTGGTTCTTTTTCTATAGTCTCCTTGGATTTTGATTCTGTACCTAATTAGGATTCTTATAAATAGGCACATCATCATGATTAAAATAGTTAGGTTCGGATGCCCACCCACTAGAAGACTCTATAGATTTCCTATCTTTATACATAACTTTCTCGTTGAAGATAACGTCCCTACTTCTAATCAACTTCCTACTATTTTCATCCTAAAGCTTGTACCCAAATTCATCATCCCCATAGCCAATAAAAATACATTTAATAGATTTTGGGTCAAGTTTGTCTCTAGCATTATCACTAACATAAAACATATGCTACACAACCAAAAACTCTAGTATGAGAAAGTTTTACCTCCTGACCAGTCCAAATTTCTTCAGGTAGTTTGAAATCTAAGGGAGTTGATGGACTAGATTGATCAAATAAACTGTTGTATTGACTATTTCTGCCCAGAATTGTTTTGGCAAACCAACGTGTAGCCTCATGCTTCTGGCTCTATCAGTCAATGTTCGGTTCATACATTTTGTAACACTATTATGTTGTAGAGTACAAGCACAGTCCTCTCAGGACGAATCCTACTCTCAAAGCAGAACTTTTTGAACTTAGAATCTTTATACTCACCACTATTATTTGATCGCAACTTCTTGATCTTCAAACTAGTTTCATTCTTAACCATTGCCTTCCACTTCTGGAAGGCATCAAATACCTCAAATTTCTGCCTAAAAAAATAAACCCAAACCTTCTTTGAGTGATCATCTATGAAATTGACGAAGTTGTATTTTCCACCAAACTGGGAGAACTAACTCTAATTTCATTGCCTTCGAAGTTCTCCCAGTTTTCTTAAGGCTCACCCTTTTTTGCTTTCCAAAAACGTAACTTTCACTTATGTCTAGGTCAATCAATTTCAAATCCGGCAACTTGCTATTTGAATCCATAACTTGCAATCCCTTGGCACTTATATGCCCAAGCCTCTAATGCCATAGGTTTGGTTCATCTCCAGTTTCAATTGCAGTAAGTAAACCACATCCATCTACAGTTGTGTAAAGAGTTCCATTCTTCTTTCCTCTAGCAATAGTTATAACTCCCTTCGAAAGCTTCCAAACATCTCCTAAAAAGGTTGCCACAAAACCGTTTGTAGCCAGCTATCTAATTGAAATCAGATTTTTCTTAAAATTAGGTATATGTCTCATATTATCCAGATTTCAAATAGATTTATTCAGGCTGATATTCACCTTTCCTTTACCCACAATGTCGTATGCCTTTTCATCACCAAGATAAACCTTACCCACATTGCTTGCTACATATTCTTCAAATAATTCCTTTCTAGAGGTAGCATGAAATGATGCTCCTGAATTCATGTAACATCCCTCCTTAGAAATACTACCCACTGAAAGAGAAATGTTATGAATTAATATCTGGAGAGTCTATTTTTTTTCTTTTAAAATACTTTAAAATAAACGCATCACTAAAAGTGTTTAGAAAGTATTCCAAGAAAACTGAAAATCTAGAAGCGAACAAAAGATGTATATACTCATATGAAAACTCATCTGAAAGCGTATGAAAAAAGGGAGTAATCATATATAACTGTACAATCATCTTAAAAAGGCCAAAAGTCGACAAGAACATGCCACTGTATGCATGTAATATAAACCAGAGATAACATGCTCCAATCAAATCTATCTTCACTGACTTGACCCTACCTCGTAGCTATCTCAATCACCTGTACTTGCCATCAAGAAAGAAAAGGAAGTGAGAGATAAGAACACTCAGTAAAAGAAAAGAATTAAGTAAACTATCTCATTTCCTGTTCTAACTCACTCTCAGGACTCAATCTCACTCATAACCCCCATAAGAACTCGAGGGGATAATCTAATTAATGTTTTACCATTTGAGTCATACTTTGTCCCATCTGATGTCTATTTGATACTTTCTGAAAGTTGACTATAGGGATTTGACACTTTTCTAAGCTCGAGCTCTCTTCCTTTCTTGCACTACACCATTTCTGAATCTGAATTGAGCTCTACTAATGGTATTCTCTACTACGAGTAGACCCTACTGTGGGTTTATATCCTACTACGAATGTGTCCTACTACGAACGCACCCTATTACAGGCGATGTAGTATAAAGTGCCCCCTCATAGTTCATAGCAAGCATGCGTGCCTTATATCTTACTAATCTTACTTCCATCTAAATCTATTCATAACTCACTAGACCATACTCTTGGGACGACCCCTGAATCTTGAGCCCCCAAATTCTTTTTTCTTGCTTTTCTTTTTCTCTCCTTTTTTTCCTTTCCTTTCCTTTCCTTTCCTTTATTTCTTTCTTTCTTTCCTTTTTATCCTTTTCTTTCTTTCCCAGAATCTATGAAATGTTGTTCATTTGGTAGGGCAGCCTTCTTTTTCATACAATTTAACAGTCAAAACAGTCTCTAATTCATATAAACTATATATTGTTGAAAAGAGTATTCAAAAATATTTCCAACAAGCTATAATAGCACTCATAATTCATTAGATAAGACAGACAAAACGTGAGATGAAATCAGTGGTAAAAATTGTCTTCACTGTTTATTTAGTAAAGCAGTCCTTTTGGTTCATGCAATATTTAATAGTCCAAATGATCTCTAATTCAGACAAGTTATATATCATTGGAAAGCGGATTCAAAGAGCTTTCCAACAAGCTATAATAGCACTTATGATTCATTGGATAAGACAGCCAAAACGTGGGATGAAGTCAGTGGCAAAAAACTGCCTTCATTGTTTATTTAGTAAGACGGTTTTTTTGTTCAAGCACTTTAACAGTCCAAACAGTCTCTAATTCATAAAATCTATATATCATTAAAAGAGGATTCAAAGAGCTTTCCAATAAGCTATAATAGCACCCATGATTCATCAGATAAGGCAGCCAAAACGTGGGATGAAATCAATGGTAAAACTATAAATATTAACCAACTCTCTGCCAACAACAAAATCACACACATAGATATCCCAAATGGCAAAACAATATTCCTCAACTTCAAATCATCATTTATAACATAGATCCAAGGAACCGAAAGCCTAAAACATGCAGCATATCAAGGATGACACCTCTTACCTTGCTTCAAGCCAATTTTTGCAAGTTGGTTTCCCCTTCCTTGTCTTGCTTCCTTTATCACCAAAATCACCTTAAATCAATACCAAAACACACTAACATATTCATATAACATGTATCAAATATATATATAAACATAGGCAAAGGGGAAAGAAAGAGATATTTTGGTTACCAAGGCTTCCAAAGTGTTTCCTTGTTTCCTTTTCTTATTTTGTCTTCCAAAACCCTTTCAAGTTCTTCCTTTATCTTCACAAAACAAAAGCAATTAGCATGGAGAATGGTGGCTGCTGGAATGGACAGAAAGATGATGGAAAAGTCTTGAAGTTTTTTTTGTTTTGTGTATATATATATTATATATATATAAACACATATACATTTGAACATATATATTTAAAACTAGAAATGTCTCAAAGCAAGGCTAAAAGACATAAATGCCCTTGAAACGCACTTGAGGGTATTACAGTTCAATATCCATGACTTAGTATTAGCCTCCAAAGAGCAAATTAAAGTATCATCTGAGCTTTCTAAAACACAATTTGCACTAGTCTGACCATCATTTTCTTTCTTTAGAGCTTTACATCATTTTCTTTCTTACCATCTTGCAAATTGTTTTTATGGTTCTTGTATTTAGACCTACCACACTTTGAGTTGGATTTACTATGCTGCTTACCTCTAATGTTTCTTCTTCCTCTACTCTCCATATTTGAGGTTGAATTTGAATTAAAAAATCCATCTTCACACCTACAAATCTCTTTAGTCATGATCATATCCACAACTTCTAAAAACGTCAATTTTTCTTTCCTAAATGCATCGCTGATTAACTAGACTATACCCTTCCAATTTTTAGGTAACTGATCGAGGATGAGCAAGGCTTGTACTTTATCATCAAACTTGATCTTTATAGATGTTAGTTGATCTGTAATCTTATTAAACACATTCAGGTGCTCATTGAAGTTTTCATTTTCTGACATTCAGAGAGAAAAGAGTTTTTTTATTAGATATACCTTGTTTGCTACAAAAGGTTGTTCATAGAGATTTGATAAGGCTTTCATGAGAGATGTCGTCGTGTTTTGATTTTCCATATTAAAGGCTATTGATCTTGATAGACTTAATCGAATCGTGCCTAAGGCTTTACGATGTAACACTTTCGAATCTTCATCTTTCACGTCTGTTGGCTTTTCTTTGAGTGGCAAGTACAAATCCTTCTATTATAAGTAATCCTCCATCTGTATCTTTCAGAAACTGAAATTTAACCCTTCGAACTTCTTAACCGTATAATGGTCCTTCTTTGAACCTATGATCTTCTACCCAAACTAACAAAACCAACCACTAACAAACTAGACTCTGATACCAGTTGTTAGGAGATAAACCCAGAAAGAAAGAAGAAGAAGAAGAAAAAGTCACAAAGCACAATCAAACACACATCACAAAAGCATAAAATAAAAGAGACACAAGAGTTTTATGTGGTTCAAGAAATTCCTTACATCCACGGAGTGCACCAACACTTCTTTCACTATCAAATTGATGATTACAAACTCAAGCCTCAACCTCTCTTACTCTCAATCATGAATCTCTCTCTTATATATCTCTTTCACCTTTCTAAACTTATCAATCCAAGTTTAAAGCCCTTGAAGATCCCTTGATACATCACACACAACTTTATGAGATGTTTAACTTGTGTATTTATAGTATAAAAGTAATCCATAACTGACTTGGACTCAAAAACCAAAAAGAACATGGATTTAGAAAATCCGTGTAAACCTAACCATAGGGCCTTGTTAAGGCACGTAAGAGCACGTTACAGCTCTGTTTGTGGTAATTTTTGAGGCATTGGATTCTTATCGAAATAAGCTTTCCAAAAACTTCATTTGACCTACTTACATGTCAAAGTTTGACACTATTTTGAATCCAACTTCTTTCAGGAATCTAAATTCTTTCAGGTGTCTAAATTATTTTAGGAATTCAAATTCTTTCAAGAATCCAAATTATTTTAGGAGTCCAAATTTTTTCAGGAATCTAAAGTCTTTCAGGCTTCATAATTCTAACAAGAAATACATGATTGCCTATTGTTTACTATGTACTGTGCCTCCCTCCTTCCTTTGTTAGCTTGTTTCTTCATTTTATCCTGCATCCTACATAAGTTCTCCTTTAACTCATCCAACATCTCATTTCTTTCACGTATCATAACATCAACTGCTTCCAATTTTGACTCTTCTTCTACCTAACAAAGTAAAATTAAATGGTTTCACCCATATAAAGCTTTAAAGAGGGTTATCCTGATGGAACTGTTGAAGGTGGTATTGAACCAATATTCTTTCCACAATAGCCATTTTAGCCATTGTCATGGCTACCTAAAACAAAAACAATGCAAATAAGTCTCTAAGTTACGGTTCACCACTTTAATTTGGCCATCCATTTGTGGATGGTAGGCCAAACTAAATTGAAGAGAGGTGTCTGTTGCTCTGAAAATTTCAACCTAGAATTTACTCAAAAATAAGTTATCTCAATTTGAAACTATTGACCTTGGAAACCCATGTAACCTGACCATTTCTCGTATGAATTTTTTTGCCATATCTACTATCATGAAAAAGTGGCATAACACTAGGAAGTGTCCATATTTGGTAAGGTGATCAATTACCATAAGGATTGTATTAGCATTTTGTGTCTTTGGAAAGCCTATAATGAAGTCAAGAGAGATATGCTCCTACACCTAAGTGGGCACAGCTCATGGTTGAAGTAGTCTAGCTAGCAATATGGCTTCGTATTTCATGTGCTAGCAAATTTCACACTTAGCAACAAATCGTCTCACATAGGTCTTCATACCATTCCAATACAACACTATAGCTAATCACTTATATATTCGAAAAAAATCGGAGTGACCTCTATAAGAGGAAAAGTGAAACTCTATTAGAAAAATAGAAATGAGAGGAGAGCTTTTGGAGAGTACTAACCTGCCCTTGTACATCAATTTCCCCTCACGCAGATGGTAGCCTTCATGGGAGTCAAGACTGCACAACAAGTCTTGCATTATGCTTCAGAGTTATTCATTTTTGGCTATCTCTTTCTCAATTCCATATAATTCCATGGTTTGTGTAGTAGAGATTACCTTCAATTCTTCTTCAAAATTGGGATGTTATGACAATGCATCCATTGCTCTATTTTCCCCTTCTGGTTTATATTAGATTTCAAAATCAAATCCTAACATTTTCATCACCCATCAAGAATCATAGGCTACACTGATCTGTTTGGACCTTAAAATGCCTCTTGAGTAAGTAATAGTGCCATTGGAAGACCATTACAATGGCTATCAATTCTCTTTTATATACAGGTTTGCAACTGTTCTAGGGTGATAATGCCTTACTAATGAAGGCTATGGGTTTCCCTCCTTGTGTTAAAATTTATACCAATCCCATTTCAAATGCATCCATTTCGATTATGAATTCTTTCAAAAAATCAAGTAGTGCTAAGAACGACACCATTGACATTGCTTTTTTCAAATCCTCAAAAGTTTGGTTGGCTTCTTCATTCCACATAAAATTATCCTTTTTCAGTAGTCGAGTCTATGGCTCAACAATTTTTTTGTATCCCTAAATAAACCTTTTATAATATCTTGTGAGACTTAGGAATCCTTTTTGGTCTCGTATGTCTCTAGGTATGGGCTACTCTCTCATTGCTTGCACTTTCTTAGGATCTTCATTTACACCCTCTGTTGAAACAATGTACCCCAAATTGTCAATCATCCTCTGTCCAAATGTATATTTCTTCAAATTTACCACTACTTTGTGATCCTTTAATAGTTCAAGCACTACCCCTAGGTCCGTCTTATGGTCCCTAAATTGCTTGTTATATATTAAGATTTTGTTGAAGAAAACGAGCACAAAACGCATAAAAAACGATATGAATAACTCGTTCATTACCCCTTGAAAAGTCAACAATGCATTCAAAAGGCTGAAGGGCATTACTAGAGTTTGTAATTCTCATTATGTGTTTGAAAGGTTGTCTTCTTTATATCTTCATCTTAGACCTGAATTTGGTGGCAGCTGAATTTTAAATCTAGCTTGTTGAATACAATGACACTAACCAATTCATGTAATAACTTATAAATTGTTAGAATGGATCATTTATCAGGTACAATCACCTTGTTCAAAATGCGATAGTTTATGCAAAATCTCTAACCCCCATCTTTCATCCTCATTAAAAGCATCAGACTTAAAAATAGGCTAACACTGGTTTAATTAACTTGATAGAAAACATTTCTTGGATGATTTGTTCTATCTCATTTTTTTTAAAAATGAATGTAGCAGTAAGGTCTAATGTTAGGGACTTGGGCATTCAACAATAGTTTGATGGCGTGGTCTTGTTTCCTTCTCGATGGTTGACTTTTAGGCTCTTGAAAAAACCTTTGTATTCTTCCAATAATCCTTGCAACCATGGTTCCCAACTTAGTGTATCCTCATCCCCTATTTTTGTACTCAACCCATTACTCTTCTACCCTTTCCTTTATAGAATTCACTACTACTTTTAATGAAGTTTCCAGCCTAGGTAAAGATGTATCAACTCTCAGTTTCATGTGTTGTTCGTTCCACTCAAATTTCATTGTTTGGAACTTTCACTTCACCTTTAACTCTTCAAGCTTGCAAAGCTAATCAATGCCTAATATTATGTTGCCACTTTCTAATTCAAAAGGGAAAATATTTTAGACCAATTTCATCCCTTGACATTCGATTTCAACCCCATCACATCTTTTTATTCCTTTAACCTTATGTTCATCCCCCAACATGATTGCAAATTATGTTGGTGATACAGGTAACTTGAACTCCTTCACCAACTATTGGGATATGAAATTGTGGGTAGCCTCACTATAAAAAAAAAAATCACCATTCTTTGGCCTCTAATATTTTCAACAAACTTCATAGTTTTTAAACTATCTAAACCTACAATAGAACTACTATTCAGTATAAACTCAAGCTCTTTGTCTTCCATAGCTACTTCCTCCTCTCCCATAATTTCCACCTCATCCTCTTTCGATACAACCAATATGTGTGTTAGCAAAAACAACACCAATAACCCAAATAGAACTTTTTATCGTACCTAAAGTAAAGCCCTTTCTTTAGCTTTGATCAAAACTCTTCATTGAAAAGCCTTCAATAACCCCTTTTGCATAGTGATTGGTTGACAAAAGCTACTAAGCTATTACACCATTTGGTTGGATTGTCTTTTGCACTCATAGGTGGGAATAGTTTGGTCATATATGAATTTTAGGGATTAATTTGGGGTTGCCTCAGACTAGTTTGTTAGGTGGTTTGAGTGTTGGAAGTGGCTTAGTTGGCCTGGAGGTTAGGTTATGGGTTAGAGTTACTATGTTAGGTGTTATGTTAGGCATGAATAAGAGTAGGCCAAATGAGTGGGCTTGTCTGAGAGAAATAAGAGGTGAATAGGAATGGACCAGATAAGTGGGCTTGTCTGAGTGAAATAAGAGATTAGTGGGTTAATGGATTGGGCTTGGTTAATGGGTAAAGTTGGGTAACTCCCAAGTTAGGTGTTTATCATCTAGTTTTTCTCTTTAATTTCTTGCATGTGCCTCATTAGCTCTTTCAATGACTATAGCTAAAAAGGTTTCACCTCCACCGTCACTTTTCTTCTCAACCCATTCATAAAGGTAGACAACAACACCTCCTTGGAAGCATCCTCCAACGATGTCGAGAGAGACTCAAACAAACTCTAGTACTCCTTTACCAAACCCCTTGGCAACAAGTTTGGCTTTTAACTTTTGCAAGGTGCCATCAGCTTCTAATTTAATTTTAAAAACCCATTTATGATCTACCACATGCATACTATTAATTAGTCATGGGCTATAAAGTCCAAGTGTTATTTTTCAACAAGGCATATATTCCTATGTTATGGCTTGAACCCCTAAAGGATCTTGTAGGGAAGCCTTGATAGATTTTGGTTCTAAATGGATGTTAATAGATAGAACAAAGAAAATTCTAGGAGGTGGACACTTTGAGTAGGTTTTTTAGCTTAATCATGTGGGACTGCTTGTCTATTAATGTTCTAGGTTAAATAAAAGGTAGAGAAGATGAGGCATTAATTTATGCTTTGTCAATTACAGGTAATGCAACCTTTAAGTTAATAGTGGAGTGAAGTGTTAGTGTGGCAAGTTTAGTGATGAGATTGTTTACAATGTTAAAGTCGAGCATGGTGGATTAAGATAAATATCTATTCTTATCTCTAGAAATTAAAATTTTAAATTATTTTTTTCTTATAAAAAAATTACTCTCTATGATAAAACATTGAGCTCTCTTAGTCTAACCCATTTTTTAGTACATTGAGAAAATTTGTGAATGATTATTCTATAAGACAACATGGTTGATGCATGCATTGAAGAATAAATGTCCATGTCACTATAGTTTAGCTTCCATGATAATGAAGAACCTTTCCATCATTCTGAGAAAATAGAAGGGCACAATATTAAATAATGGTTTAGCTTGGCCTTGGTAAATGCAAGGGAAGGTTGTTAAGTGGTCTAACATGAGTTAGGAAAGGGGTTAGGTATCAACATATAAATATAAGGGAAAGTTCAAAACCCAATTTAATAACAAGAGTCCACCAAGGTGATTGGTAGATGTGAAGATTCAACTAGTAGATTGTTGAAGATTGTTGGACTATTTCCGACCATTATTTAATAACATATAAATATAGTTTATCTTACAACTTTTAATAATGTAACTAGATATTAATATATAAGAGGGGTTAAAGGACTATTTTCCACCTAAGTTTTAGTCCAATCTCAAAAGCATACCCGTAACAATTAAAAAACTCAAACACCCACCCATAGGCTAACTTTTGTTAAAATTTTCTGTTAAAGATAAGGGTAAAATTATTATTTTCTCACTAAACCTAAAAACCCTAAATATTTATATCATTTTTGCCTCATAGTTTGAAAAACTAACAATTTCCCCTTAGGATTAAGTTTTTAAAAGTTACAATTTCCCTTTAGGGTTTGAAAATCATTTTCGGCCAACTAATCTAGTGAATGATAATGGTTGAAATGACAACAGGGTGACGTATAGACAAGAAAGTGTCATCCATCGTACAGATGATGAAGGATGATGTTTCATCATCCACACATCTAGAAGAGTCGTCTAGGTCGACAATGAAGTGTTGTCCTTTGTTGTCTTGATAATGGACAATGCTTCGTCGTCCAAGTGTTGTCTTTATAAATTTAGCATAAATCTTTGTTTATGAAATATTAATATGATAAAAATTCTTTATAAACTTATCAATACACTTAAATGAGTGTGCCACAAGATATTTTGAGAGGACAAAATAGAATCATAGTAACCTTCTATTAAAATTTATATATAATAATTCTATTGAATTGTACATAGAAAGGGAAAGTGAGTGTGCCACAAAATATTTTAAGAGGACAAAATAATCTTTTTATCTTATAATTTTCTTCATTTATATTTAAAGTTTCTCTTGTATTGGGTTTTCCACATAAAAATTTAATTCCTATGTTGAGTATTTGTACACTTTAATGTTTGTTTTATTTGCTTTTCGGTACAAGTATCCATATATTCAAGAATTTTTCTTTTTTATCCTAAAGAATATTGTTCATTATTTATTAATATGTAAATATTCGAATTCACAGTCTCAACTTCTACATGTCTAGTTTAAATTTATCGGGAATCTTTCTTTTGATGACATGATATCCTTGCACATATTAAAGATAGATATTTCTGTCCTCTCAAAAATATTAATTATTCTTTCTTGGTACGTAAATATTTTATATTTTATATATGATAATGATAATTAGCAATATCATTACAAAAATTATTCATATTGATATCAACTTGACTTATTTTAAAAGCTCATGTTGCAGGTAAGGGTTCAACATTATTAATATTTGGTCCTACTAGAATATATTCTATATATTTCTTTTCTTATATTAGAATATATGCTGATATTTAGTTTCCTGTTAAATATTAATGTGTATTGATTGTATGTTAATTAAGACTGATTTTATTTCCTTTTATAAGATTTAACACGTATATATTCATGTACAATTCTTTCATTGTGATTTATACAAAAATTATTCTTTTCAACTCTTTGCATGGTATGAGAGCCCCCAACCTTTCAGTTTAAGAACGGTCATTTCCACCCTTGAAATTAGGGCTTCATTAGTTTTTTAATTGCAACCACCACCCATAATTTTGATAACTCACAATTTCAACCCCATAAGAGGATATTTTTCCAACCTATTATCTCTTTGGCGTTGCCCTCTTTTTCTCTGGCCTTCTGTACCGATGGGAGGATATTTCTCAGTTAAATAGTATCTTAGGCATTGTCCTCTTCTTTTTCTGCCATCTTCTTTTTCTTTTTTAATCATCTTTGTGGTCTTACCGCCTCTATAGGTGGTGTTGTGTGTGGAGTATCATTGTTGTTGGTTATCAACTTCCTGTTTTCAACTTTTGATCATTGTCGTCGGCCTTTGTGGACTCTTCCTTAGCGGTCTATTCTAGTCACATGCCTATCGTGGCTTCCAATCATTATCTTTGGCCTTCGTGGACTCTTCCTTAAGGGTTTATTCTAGTTACATGCTCGTCGTGAAGCATTAGTGTCACCTGAGAAATCTCATTTCCAACACTGCAATGAATGAGCCTATTTTCTGAAGCTAAGTTATGTCTTGTTCAAAGGATTTTTTTCTGACGACTAAAGACCATTGTCAGATCTCTAGCGATCCCCTGTGGTGGTTGATTTTCGCACCTATGAGTTGTGATTTCTTTATGCATTGTGATTTTTTTTTTTTGGGTTGATTATTTGGTGGATATTGAATTTTTTGTTTCATATATATTGGATTTTGTTTGCTTATTTATTGGATTTGGTGTATTTGGTTGCATCTTTACTGGATTGGGCTTACTTATTTGTGTTAGATTTGGTTTTTGCTGGATATTAGATTGGGATTGGATAATTATTTGGATTTTGGTGGATATCGGACTGGGCTTGGATTTTTTGTGATGGGTCATTGGTTGATTATTTTGTTACTAATTATTGGATTGGTTACACTTAGCCTCATAGATAGGACTTAGACTCACATGTATTGTTAGTTATTATTGGAGTTTTATTCTCATGGAAAAAATAGATATTTCAATCCTCATTAATACCATCTTTAATGGTATAAATTATGTTATTTAGGCTTAAGAAATGTTTGACTTTTTTAAAGACCGAAAACTATGACAATATGTTATTGATGATATATTTCAATCACCTAAAAGAAAAGACATGGAGACATCCAATTTTATTACATTGCTTGAATAATAGGATAACAAAAACTTTCAAATTATTCCCTGGTTTTGTAATACTTGTGTTCCAATAATCAAACTTTAATTTGGTTATCTTGAGATTGCTAAAGAAATATGGAATTTGCTTGTTAAACACTACTCCACCACCAATGCCATTTATCAATTTTAACTTTATGATAACCTCTATCACATGCATAAAAAAAACTAGGTCAATCCATCAATGAATTTCTCTTAGATTGTCTAAACCAAAATGGCGTAACCCTTATGATGTTGTACTCTATGTAAAGGAAAGAGATGAATTTCGAGTCTACTAGTTTACTATAGAATTGAATGATGAGTTTAAATTAGTGAGATCCACTTTGTTACATAAGGATGCCTTTCCAGATCTTGACATAGTGGTTGCAAAATTATGTGCTAAGGAAACGTGTCTTGCTACCTTAAAGTCTCGATAATCTTTATTGTGCACTTATATTGCTTTGGCTACTCCTACCTCATCTTCATCTCAACACAAAGTGTTTTGTCACTATTGTCATGAATTAGGGCATGTATTTTTTACTTCTTTAAGTTACAATCAAAGAAAGGCATTGGACGACATAATCATACCAATTATAAGTCCAGTAAGGCTTCAAATTCCAATGTCATTATTGTTGCCACTAAAGGTTCATCTTCTAGTAACTCTTTTACCATAAATAAGCTTCTTAGTAAGGTAAACTTTGATACTCTAAAACAAGTCTTAGTTAAATCTTTCATTGCTATCTCAACTTCTTCTGTCTTATCTGTCACCCCGAATACATCTTCATTGTGGTACTGTGACTTTGCCAATATATGATTGCCAATTTTTTTTTTTAAATCTAACAAGATTATGTCCTATTCTCTTTTATTTGTACTACTGATAACTTTGGTTTATCTATTTCTCACGTTGGTGATATCTCTACTCTTACTTTATTATTATCTAATGCCTTTCTTGTTCCTAAACTCTCACTAAATCTTATTTCTATTAAACAATTATGTGATCTTGGTCTTGAAGTACATTTCTCTTGTCATGGTTGTTCTATACAAAATCCATAGACAAGACAGATCTTTGGGACCAAGCATAAAGTTGGTTGTCTATTTGAGCTAACATCTATTTAACTACTTTCCCATATTACATCTAATGTCCCAAAGTATGTTGTTCTTGTGTCTTCTTCTACTTGGCATTCCTGTCTTGGTCATGTTTCTTCCTTTTAATTAAAATCTTTATGTTCTAGTGGAATTTAAGGGAACGTTAAAAATAATCATTTTGTTTGTGTTTCTTGTGAACTTGGCAAAAATCATGTTTTACCTTTCAATAATAGCACTTTTATTTCTTTTGCTATTTTTGATCTTGTACAAACTAATATTTGGGGACCTTCTTCCAAACCTACCATAGGAGGTGCTACTTATTTTGTGATTTTTGTTTATGACTTTTCTTGATTCATTTGGATATATATTATGAAAAATCACTCTCAACTGCTTGAATTTATACAACTTTTGTTACTCTTGTCAAAACTTAATTTTCTAGTGTCATTAAAATTCTATAAACCAAATAATGTTATGAAATATAGAGATGTTAAAATTTTTAATAGTTTGTTGCAATGTGGTCTTATTGTTCATAAGTTGTCCTCGTACATCCTAACAAAATGGTCGAGCAAAATGCAAACATGAACATATTTTGGATATTGTCTATGCTTTTTTATTCTCTGCATCATGTCTTGAACAATTTTGAGGCAAAACAACTTTTTCAGTTGTCTACACAATCAACTGCATTCCCACTACAGTGACAAATAACCAAAACCCTTATGAACAGTTGTATGGTAAAACTCCTTATTACAATATTCTTAGAGCTTTTAGTTCTACTTGTTTTGTTCTCCTGCAACCATATGAATGATCAAAACTAGAACCTAGTTCTAGATTATATTGCTTTTTGGGTTATGGTATTGAACATAAGGGGGATGAGTTTAGGTTTATACTATACCTTAAGTGGGAATAAGTCTTTTGGCCTTAATATAAATATACACCTAACTACAAAGGCATCATGCACCTCATCCCTTGTGTTGGATATGATGATCTGAATTCAAGTTAACAAACGTTCCAAATTACAAAACGAGTATTTCAATATCTTATAGGTATTCCATTGTGGTGAAGACATATGCCATCTAAAATATCAATTTTGGACAGAACAAGTAACAACTAGAACGATGACCATGATTTAGACTTTTGGAATGGTGGTTTCTTCTAGTATGGATGTTCCATCAAATCGAATTACCATGGTTGCAGTTATAAATATGTACTATTTACATATTTTTGTTTAGCCTAGAGACTTATTCCCACCCAAGGAATAGTGAAATCTTAACTCATACCCACAGCTTTCAAAAACATAAAAACCCACCCATCATCAAACTTCTGTTAGAATGAAGGGTAGAACTATTATTTTATTGATAATATTAAAAAAATTACAATTTTATCCAATTTCCCCCTTTAATTTTGAAAACTAATAATTTTTCAATAATTTTATATTTTTCAATTTTAAAAAGTGACTATTTACCCCCCAACTCTACGATTTCCTCTCTTTAAGTCTTTTTGCTATAACAACCGTCCACCCTAATTTTTTAAAAATTTTATGACACCCCTAATGGTTTGTAAATCCTATTTCGACGACGCAGCTCCTCCATATCAACCGTTTATTGCCTGAAGATGTTACAACAGAGATCCTGACTAATTTCAACTTTAAGAATTGGAGGTAAAATATATATATTGAGCTTGCATTACATATTGAAGATTCATCTTTTCAGGTTGATGAACTACCAAAGCTAGAGACAAAGCCGAATTGAATAAAAAGATATTTGTTTTGAGTGTGAGAAATCCAACAAGCTAAGGTTGTTTGCCATGAAAAGATTCGTTGTTGGTTACCTCAATAGAATAAAGAAATAATGACCATCTTTTATAGAATAATTTATGATATAGACAATCACTTTAAGTCATGAAATTAATTAAAAAACCAGTTTTTTTTTTTTATATAAAGTATAACTACTTTTGTGACTCTACATTCGGATATTTTATTCTCTCACTTCTGGTATATTTGATTTGGATATTCTTACAAAATTAGTGAATATTTATAAATAAATAAATATGTTAAATTTATTTTTGATGGACTTATGTTATGTACAAGCACAAACCCACCTTCACAAGAAATTAGTCCGCAATAATTTAATATCGCTACTTTAAAAAAAAAAAAATCAAAATCACGCGTTTGGTACATAAGGAAAGTAGAGACAAATACGTCTATTATCTCCCGAAAATTAGAAACCCTTATATTTTTCACAAAAGAATAAGATTTAAACACCTGCCAGAAGGATTATGAGTTGAGAATTTTCATCCATATATGTATATAGAGGCAATAATATTGGACGGACGGTGTATAGATGATGCTATCTAGAGAGGCGTAGGAGATAAGAGATGCTCAATTATCCTTTTGAATTATTAAAGCGAAACAAGATTCTCATGAAAAAGAAAAAATGTATTTAATTTGATCATCTCCTCCTATAAATTCTAGGTCTGCATGGCCAACCACCATCATCAGTAAGAGTTGCTTGAAATATTAAAGAGAAGAGTGATCAGGAGATGGCTACGGCTCAAGTTCAGCTCCCACACGACCTCCAGGCCGTTCTGAAAGGAGGAGACCCGCAGATTCACGCCTCCTTCGACTGTCTGAACGAACAGCGCAAGGGTAGAAAAGTAATACGAGCAAGGGAGCTCACAATCTTTCAGGGAGATGATCCAAGTTGCTGGAAATGGATTTTCATGCCAGACACTAAGTAATTATATATTATATATAAAAATATTGGTTTTCCACCCTATTTCTAGTTAAATTAAGAATAATTAATAAAATAAATTAAGTTTTTGCAGTGGTGCTCGGGTTGAGATGGCTGAATAATTGGAAATCGATGTTCTTGACGTGTGCAAGAAATGCCCTGTTCAACAGCTCACTCCATCGAAGTATCACCTTGTTTACTTTGTGTTAATGATGGAGGATACAGCATTTGGATTTGAAGGTCATCCAGTGACCTTTAAGCTGCTCGTTCCCGGCCAAAAGCCTACTGAACGCAAACAGGATTTGAGTAAGTTGCCAAGAAAAACATGGGCAGTGGTCCCAGTTGGTACGTTCTATGGAGATCCCGGAATGGCTGGGGAATTGAAAATCTCTATGTCTGAACACGGTGACCAGTCGAAGGGTGGGCTGATTGTCAATAAGCTCGTCATTCTGCCACTGGAGGAGTAGTGAGAATGACGATAATCAACGCTGAGACGCTTGTGAAACTAGAAGTTTCTAACTAGATACTAAATAAAATTGTCTCGTGTTAATCCTACTTGTAGCTTCTCTTCTATTGTAATAAATAAAATGTGAGAGATAATAAAACTAAGTTTAATAAAATCAAGATAATGCAACTTCGTCTCATGGATGCTGAAAAAAGCAGGAATTTTACTCAACTTAGGAAGAAAAGAAGCCAAAATTTTTATTTCAATAAGCTGCATAATCTTCATTTCCAGTTTAATTACTTGCCTAGACAAATACATAGCTTAAAGCCTCTATATATGTGGTTACAAATGCCTTCCTTCCAATACATGAACCCAATCCTAAACTTTTATTTAATTATTTAATTATTCAGTTTTATTAAACCAAACATATAATTCAAGATTTATATATAAATGCTCCAGAATGAATTTTAGCATAAATCTTTATTTATGTAACATGAAATCTATGCATATATTCAAGATTTTTTCCATTCTTTTTTTAAATCCTGAAGCATATTATTTGTTGTTTAATAGTAAGTAAATATTTGACTTTGCATGCAAGATAACCATGATCAACAACGTTATTTCCCAAATCACCAGGAACTCACAGCCTCAACTTCTGTGTGCTTCAGTTTAAATTTATCAAGAATTTTTCTTTTGGTGACATGATATGCATGCATATATTCCAGATAGATGTTTTTGTGCCCTCAAGATTAACATTAATAATTCTTTCTCGAAAAGTAACTATTTTATGTTCTGGTGACATGAGTTGTATTTTGTTCGACAGGAAGATTGGTCCAGTTTCATTCTCACGCAAATTGATTCGTGAATCATAAAGTATTTTTTAACTTTTGAAACCGAACTTAACTGTTCCTCGACCCAAACTAAACCAAAGCCCTATTTTCGAATATTTGACTTGGTTTGGACCTTTTTTACATACCCTAAGACCAATAATAATGAGTTTGTAAGTCTTTAGTAAGAAATTAAAAAAATTCATCATTACAAGTATTTATTTATTTAGTTTTCATAAGAGTTTAAATAATTGATTGTTAAAATTATGAAAACAATGTTTATAATGGTAAGATATATATCCCTTCTCCTCGCTAAACCTTGTATTTTGAATTTTTTAAACCGAAAAGATTAAAGGACATTTAAGGAATACTTCAAGACCTACTTAAAGACTTGGCAACTCTTTATAAACATTGGGAAAATTTGCAACTGGACATTCAAAGGAGGACCCAAGTACCTGTCAAGCACCCATTCAAGACTAGTAGTTGTGACTTACAGGACATCATGACTTCTAAAGTGATTCGATAGGCACACGACTCGGGCATGCGGCACATTAAATACTCAATACCTAACACTATCTAGCGTATTGCCAAATCTTGGTCATCCACGTGAAATTTATATATGAAAAAAAGAAGAGTTTTCACAAACGTTATTTACACCTCTGAAACTGAAGGACAATTGTTATGCAATCGATAGTCCTCCTCGAAAATATGACCCTAAACAATGACCAGGGGATAGTGATTAAGCAATACCACAAGTTATAGGTCACAGGACTAGGTTTTAAGAAAAATAATTTACCTTTCAGAAGCCTCAAAACAGGGTACAATTAAAGACCACTCTGGCCACAACTTTAGCAACAATACTCGAATTGGTGTAGTAGTTCATAATATTGAAGAATCAACCTCCTGAAAAATCAGCTGCGATCATCTTGACAGTGCACCATTGTAATACTCTTTAATTAGTTTAGTAACAGTCTTGTGAACATAGGCATACTGATCATCAACCTAAATTACATTCAAAATCCTATATCTTTTTTTTTTTCTTTTTGATTTTTCCATTTACTTAGATAAACACTATAGCAAACCATCCTTAGTTTTTTGTTGTTTCAATCACTACTACAGATAAGGTTGGTTTCAAGCCGAATTGACCTCAAGCTTGGCTCGATTTACATGAAACTGAGCTCAAGCTCAAATCAACTTTTTAAATTAGCTCGTTACTAAAACGACATCGTTTTAATGCATATTATTCAAAACGATGTCGTTTTGTATCAAATTTTATAAGCTCGTGAACTTGATGAGTCAAATACTCTAAAGCTTAAGCTCGAAAATATTAAAATTTTATACTTGAGTTTGAGCTTGTTTAAGCTCGAATCCAGCCGTCACTGCAGAAGCTTATTTTGTGAAATGCTCAAAGTTGCACACATTGATTAGTGCGGAAATCACATCAACAAGTGTAGTTAGAGATAAAAATTTGATATTCTATCTTTAAATAAAATTAAATATGATTGGTGTAATTTCCCATGAACAAGAATTAATAAGTTGATCCCATCAATTAGGGTCTAATTTATTCTTACATAACATAAAAACCCCATAATTTTATTCTAAACTAAAAGCCAAGTGAAAGAGTTCCTTTAACATATCTCAAAATGGTTACATGCTTGCCATTGAAGTTGAGTTGCTAGCCAAAGTCAAATAAAGTCAAAGTTATTGTTATTATTACTATTTCTTGGTTCAGCTGAGAAAATGAAGAATTGTATTTCCGATATGTGTATTACTAGAAGGTTTTAGGCTTTTGTACAACGACTAGATTTATACTATACCTTAAGTGGGAATAAGTCTTTGGGCCTTAATATAAAGATACACCTAACTACAAAGGCATCATGCACCTTATCCCTTGTGTTGGACATGATGATCCGAATTCAAGTTAACAAACGTTCCAAATTACAGAAAGAGCATTTCGATATCTGGTAGGTGTGCCATTGTGGTGAAGACATATGTCATCTAAAATATCAATTTTGGACAGAATAAGTAACAACTAGAAGGACGACCATGATTTAGACTTTTGGAATGGTGGTTTCTTCTAGTATGGATGTTCCAACAAACTGAATGACCATGGTTGCAGTTATAAATATGTACAATTCACATATTTTTGTTTGGCCTAGAGACTTATTCCCACCCAAGGAATAGTGAAATCTTAACTCATACCCATAACTTTAAAAAACTTAAACACCCATCCATCACCAAACTTCTGTTAAAATGCAGAGTATAACTATTATTTTTTGATAATTTAAAAAAAAAAATTATAATTTTATCTCATTTCCTCCTTTAATTTTAATAACTAACAATTTTTCAATAATTTTATATTTTTCAATTTTAAAAAGCGATTATTTACCCCCCAACTCTACGATTTCCTCTCTTTAAGTCTTTTTGCTATAACAACTGTCCACCCTAATTTTTTTAAAAATTTTATTTCACCCCTAATGGTCTGTAAATCCTATTTCAACGATGCAGCTCCTCCATATCAACTGTCTATTGCCTGAAGATGTTACAACAGAGATCCTCACTAATTTAAACTTTAAGAATTGGAGGTTAAATATACATATTGAGCTTGCATTACATATTGAAGATTCGTCTTTTCAGGTTGATGAACTGCCAAAGCTAGTGATAAAGCTGAATTGAATAAAAAGATATTTGTTTTGAGTGTGAGAAATCCGACAAGCTAAGGTTGTTTTCCATGAAAAGATTCATTGTTGGTTACCTGAATAGAATAAAGAAATAATGTCCACCTTTTATAGAATAATTTATGATATAGGCAATCACTTTAAGTCTAGAAATTTAAAAAAAACAGTTTTTTTTTTTTTTTTTTTATAAAGTATAACTACTTTTGTGACTCTACATTCGGATATTTTATTCCAAATAGACAGCTCAATAGCATAGAATTATAATTTGTAGAAAGAATCTGGATTAGTGACATAATGGCATAATAATAACTTTCTTTTCTTCTCTCACTTCTGGTGTATTTGATTTGGATACTCTTACAAAATTAGTGAATATTTATAAATCAATAAATATGTTAAATTTATTTTTGATGGACTTATGTTATGTACAAGCACAAATCCATCCTTCACAAGAAATTAATCCGCAATAATTTAATATCGCTACTTCAAAAAAAAAAAAATCACGCGTTTGGTACACAAGGAAAGTAGAGACAAATACGGCTATTATCTCCCGAGAATTAGAAACCCTTATATTTTTCACAAAAGAATAAGATTTATGCATCTGCCAGAAGGATTACGAGTTGAGAATTTTCATCCATATATGTATATAGAGGCAATAAGATTTATGCACCATTGTAATACTCTTTAATTAGTTTAGTAACAGTCTTGTGAACATAGGCATACTGATCATCAACCTAAATTACATTCAAAATCCTATATCTTTTTTTTTTTCTTTTTGCTTTTTCCATTTACTTAGATAAACACTATAGCAAACCATCCTTAATTTTTTCTTGTTTCAATCACTACTACGGATAGGGTTAGATTCAAGCCGAATCGAGCTCAAGGTCGGCTTGATTTACATGAAACTGAGCTCAAGCTCAAATCAACTTTTTAATTTAGCTCGTTACTAAAAGGACATCGTTTTAATGCATATTATTTAAAACGATGTCGTTTTATATCAAATTTTATAAGCTCTTGAACTTGATGAGTCAAATACCCTAAAACTTGAGTTTGAAAATATTTAACTTTTAGAATTGAGCTCAAGCTTGTTTGAGCTTGAATTCAGCCCTCACTGCAGAAGCTTATTTTGTGAAATGCTCAAAGTTGCAGACATTGATTAGTGCGTAAATCACATCAACAATTAAATTAATAAAATAAATTATGTTTTTGCAGTGGTGCTCGGATTGAGGTGGCTGAATCACTCCAAATCGATGTTCTTGACGCCTCCAAGAAATACCCTGTTCAACAGCTCACTCCACCGAAGTATCACCTTTTTTACTTTCTGTTAATGATGGAGGATCTTTATTTATGCGACATGAAATCTATGCATATATTCTAGAGTTTTCCACCTTTTTTTTTTTTAATCCGGAAGAATATTTTTTATTGTTTAATAATAAGTAAATATTTGACTTTCCATACACGATAACCATGATCAACAACGTTATTTCCCAAATGAGCAGGAACTCACAGTCTCAACTTCTGTTTGCTTCAGTTTAAATTTATCAAGAATTTTTCTTTTGGTGACATGATATGCATGCATATATTCTAGATAGATGTTTTTGTGCGCTCAAGATTAACATTAATAATTCTTTCTCGAAAAGTAACTATTTAGTGTTTTGGTGACATGAGTTGTATTTTGATCGGCATGAAGATTGGTCTAGTTTCATTCTCACCCAAATTTATTCGTGTATCATAAAATATTTTTCAATTTTTCAAACCGAATTTAACTGTTTTATAACCCAAACTAAACCAAAGCGCTTTTTTCGAATGTTTGACCTGGTTTGGAGCTTTTTTACACACCCTAAAATCAAAATAACGAGTTTGTAAGTCTTTTGTAAGAAATTAAAAAAATTCATCATTACAAGTATATATTTATTTAGTTTTAGCAAGAGTATAAATAATTGATCGTTAAAATTATAATAACAATATTTATAGTGACAAGATATTTATCCCTTCTCCTCACTAAACCCTGTATTTTGAATTTTTTGAACTAAGAAGATTAAAGGACATTTAAGGAATACTTCATGACCTACATAAAGCTTGGCAACTCTTTATAAACATTTGGGAAAAGATGTGACTGGACATTCAAGGGACGACCCAAGTACCTGTCAAGCACCCATTCAAGACTAATAGATGTGACTCACAAGACATCTGACTTCTAAAATGATTCCATTGGCATACGACTCGGGCATGCGGCACATTAAATACTCAATACCTAACACCATCTAGCTTATTGCAAAATCTTGATCTTCCACGTGAAATTTATAAATGCAAAAGAGAAGAGTTTTTGCAAACGTTATTTACACCTCTAAAACTAAAGGGCAATTGTTATGCAGTCAATAGTCCTCCCCAAGGTCAACTCCAAAATATGACCTGAAACAATGACCAGCGGATAGTGGCTAAGCAATACCCCAAGTCGCAGGTCAGAGGACCAGGTCTTAAGAAAAATAATTCACCTTTCAGAAGTCTCAAAACAGGATACCATTAAAGACCACTCATACCACAACTTTACTAATAATATTCAAATTGGTGTAGTAGTTCATAATCTTAAAGAATCAACCTCCTGAAAAATCAGCTACGATCATCTTGACATAGCACCATTGTAATACTCTTTAATTAGTTTAGTAACAATCTTGTGAACATAGGCATACTGATCATCAACCTAAATTACGTGCAAAATCCTATATCTTTTTTTTCCCTTTTGCTTTTTCCATTTACTTAGACAAACACTATAGCAAACCATCCTTAGTTTTTTCTTGTTTCAATCACTACTATAGATAGGGTTGGATTCAAGCCGAATCGAGCTCAAGCTCGGCTCGATTTACATGAAACTGAGCTCAAGCTCAAATCAACTTTTTAATTTAGCTCGTTACTAAAAGGACATCGTTTTAATGCATATTATTTAAAACGATGTCGTTTTATATCAAATTTTATAAACTCTTGAACTTGATGAGTCAAATACCCTAAAGCTTGAGTTCGGAAATATTTAACTTTTGGACTTGAGCTCGAGCTTGTTTGAGCGCGAATCCAGCCCTCACTGCAGAAGCTTATTTTGTGAAATGCTCAAAGTTGCAGACATTGATTAGTGCGTAAATCACATCAACAATTAAATTAATAAAATAAATTATGTTTTTGCTGTGGTGCTCGGGTTGAGGTGGCTGAATCACTCCAAATCGATGTTGTTGACGCCTGCAAGAAATACCCTGTTCAACAGCTCACTCCACCGAAGTATCACCTTTTTTACTTTCTGTTAATGATGGAGGATCTTTATTTATGCAACATGAAATCTATGCATATATTCTAGATTTTTTCCACTTTATTTTTTTTAATCCTGAAGAATATTATTTATTGTTTAATAATAAGTAAATATTTGACTTTGCATACACGATAACCTTGATCAACAACGTTATTTCCCAAATGAGCAGGAACTCACAGTCTCAACTTCTGTTTGCTTCAGTTTAAATTTATCAAGAATTTTTCTTTTGGTGACATGATATGCATGCATATATTCTAGATAGATGTTTTTGTGCGCTCAAGATTAACATTAATAATTCTTTCTCGAAAAGTAACTAGTTAGTGTTTTGGTGACATGAGTTGTATTTTGATCGGCATGAAGATTGGTCTAGTTTCATTCTCACCCAAATTTATTCGTGTATCATAAAATATTTTTCAATTTTTCAAACCGAACTTAACTGTTCTATAACCCAAACTAAACCAAAGTGCTTTTTTCGAATATTTGACCTGGTTTGGAGCTTTTTTACACACCCTAAAACTAATAATAACGAGTTTGTAAGTCTTTTGTAAAAAATTAAAAAAATTCATCATTACAAGTATATATTTATTTAGTTTTAGCAAGAGTATAAATAATTAATCGTTAAAATTATAATAACAATATTTATAGTGGCAAGATATTTATCCCTTCTCCTCGCTAAACCCTGTATTTTGAATATTTTGAACTAAAAAGATTAAAGGACATTTAAGGAATACTTCATGACCTACATAAAGCTTGGCAACTCTTTATAAACATTTGGGAAAAGATGTGACTGGACATTCAAGGGACGACCCAAGTACCTGTCAAGCACCCATTCAAGACTAATAGATGTGACTCACAAGACATCTGACTTCTAAAATGATTCCATTGGCATACGATTCGGGCATGCGGCACATTAAATACTCAATACCTAACACCATCTAGCTTATTGCAAAATCTTGATCTTCCACGTGAAATTTATAAATGCAAAAGAGAAGAGTTTTTGCAAACGTTATTTACACCTCTAAAACTAAAGGGCAATTGTTATGCAGTCAATAGTCCTCCCCAAGGTCAACTCCAAAATATGACCTGAAACAATGACCAGCGGATAGTGGCTAAGCAATACCCCAAGTCGCAGGTCAGAGGACCAGGTCTTAAGAAAAATAATTCACCTTTCAGAAGTCTCAAAACAGGATACCATTAAAGACCACTCATACCACAACTTTACTAATAATATTCAAATTGGTGTAGTAGTTCATAATATTAAAGAATCAACCTCCTGAAAAATCAGCTACGATCATCTTGACATAGCACCATTGTAATACTCTTTAATTAGTTTAGCAACAATCTTGTGAACATAGGCATACTGATCATCAACCTAAATTACGTACAAAATTCTATATCTTTTTTTTTCCTTTTGCTTTTTCCATTTGCTTAGACCAGCACTATAGCAAACCAACCTTTGTTTTTCCTTGTTTCTATCACTACTACAGATAGGGTTGGATTCAAGCCGAATTGAGCTCAAGCGCGACTCGATTTGCATGAAATTGAGCTCAAACTCAAATCAACTTTTTAACTTAGTTGTTAC
Organism: Mangifera indica; assembly: GCF_011075055.1. Classification (NCBI taxonomy): domain Eukaryota; kingdom Viridiplantae; phylum Streptophyta; class Magnoliopsida; order Sapindales; family Anacardiaceae; genus Mangifera; species Mangifera indica. The sequence goes on along the minus strand of NC_058142.1, from coordinate 16,642,849 downwards.
TAAAACGACGTCGTTTTAATGCATATTATTAAAAACGATATTGTTTTGTATCAAATTTTATAAGCTCGTGAACTTGACGAGTCAAATACCCTAAAGCTTGTGTTAAAAAATATTTAACTTTTAGACTTGAGCTCGAATCCAGCCCTCACAGCAGAAGCTTATTTTGTGAAATGCTCAAAGTTGCACCCTTTGATTAGTGCGAAAATCTCATCAACAAGTAAATTAATAAAATAAATTATGTTTTTGTAGTGGTGCTCGGGTTGAGGTGGCTGAATCATTGCTAATCGATGTTCTTGACGCCTGCAAGAAATACCCTGTTCAACAGCTCACTCCATCGAAGTATCACCTTTTTTACTTTGTGTTAATGATGGAGGGTCTTTATTTAAGTAAATGAAATCTATGCATACATTCTAGATTTTTTCCCCTTTTTTTTTTTTTTCAATCCAGAAGAATATTATTTATTGTTTAATAATAAGTAAATATTTGACTTTGCATACAAGATAACCATGATCAACAACGTTATTTCCCAAATTACCAGGAACTCACAGTCTCAACTTTTGTGTGCTTCAGTTTAAATTTATCAGAAATTTTTCTTTTGGTGATATGATATGCGTGCATATATTCAGGATAGATGTTTTTGTGCCCTCACGATTAACATTAATAATTACTTCTCGAAAAGTAACTATTTTATGTTTTGGTGACATGAGTTGTATTTTGATCGACATGAAGATTGGTCTAGTTTCATTCTCACCCAAATTGATTCGTGAATCATAAAATATTTTTAAATTTTTCAAACCGAACTTAACTGTTCTTCAACCCAAACTAAACCAAAGCACTATTTTCGAATGTTTGACCTAATTTTGAGCTTTTTTACACACCCTAAGACCAATAATAACGAGTTTGTAAGTCTTTAGTAAGAAATTAAGAACATTCATCATTACAAGTATATATTTATTTAGTTTTAGCAAGAGTATAAATAATTGATCACTAAAATTATAAAAACAATATTTATGATGGTAAGATATTTATCCCTTCTCCTCGCTAAACCCTGCATTTTGAACTTTTTGAGCTGAAAAGATTAAAGGACATTTAAGGAATACTTCAAGACCTACATAAAGACTTGGCAACTCTTTTTAAACATTTGGGAAAATATGTGACTAGACATTCAAGGAAGGACCCCAAGTACCTGTCAAGCACCCATTCTAGACTAATAGATGTGACTCACAAGACATCATGACTTCTAAAATGATTCGATAGGCACACGACTCGGCATGCGGCACATTGAATACTCAATACCTAACACTATCTAGCTTATTGCAAAATCTTGATTATCCACGTGAAATTTATAAATGCAAAAGAGAAGAGTTTTCGCAAACATTATTTACACCCCTGAAATTGAAGGGCAATTGTTGTGCAGTCAATAGTCCTCCCCGAGGTCAACTCCAAAATATGACCCGAAACAATGACTAGCGGATAGTAACAAGCAATACCACAAGTCATAGGTCAGAGGACCAGGTCTTAAGAAAAATAATTTACCTTTCAGAAGTCTCAAACAGGGTACAATTAGAGACCACTCATACCACAACTTTAGTATTAATATTCATATTGGTGTAGTAGTTCATAATATTAAAGAATCAACCTCCTAAAAAATCAGCTACATTCATCTTGACAGTGCACCATTGTAATACTCTTTAATTAGTTTAGTAACAATCTTGCGAACGTAGGCATACTGATCATCAACCTAAATTACGTACAAAATCCTATATCTTTTTTTTTTCCTTTTGCTTTTTCCATTTGCTTAGACAAAACACTATAGCAAACCATCCTTAGTTTTTCTTGTTTCAATCACTACTATGGATAAGGTTGGATTCAAGCCGAATTGAGCTTAAGCTCGGCTCGATTTACATGAAACTGAGCTCAAGGTCAAATCAACTTTTTAACTTAGCTCTCTGCTAAAAAGACATCATTTTAATGAATATTTTTTAAAACGATATTGTTTTGTATCAAATTTTATAAGTTCGTGAACTTGATGAGTCAAATACCCTAAAGCTTGAGCTCGAAAATATTAAACTTTCAAACTTGAACTCGAGCTTGTTTGAGCTCGAATCCAACCGTAAGTATAGAAGCTTATTTTGTGAAATACTCGAAGTTGAACACATTGGTTAGTGCGTAAATCACATCAACAAGTATAGATAAAGATAACAATCTGATATTTTTTCTTTAGCTAAAATTAAACGTGACTGGTTTAATTTCTCATGAACAAGAATTAATAAGTTGATCCGTTCAATTAGGGTCTAATTTATTGTTACATAAAAAAAAAACCCTACAATTTTATTCTAAACTAAAAGCCAAGTGAAAGAGTTCCTTTATCATATCTCAAAATTGTTACATGCTTGCCATTGAAGTTGAGCTGCTATTAAAGTAAAATAAAGTGAAAGTTATTGTTATTATTACTATTTTTTGGTTCACCTGAGAAAATGAAGAATTGTATTTCTGATATGTGTATTACTAGAAGGTTTTAGGCTTTTGTACAACGACTAGACTATATCAAAAGGACTCCCGGCTCAATCATCAAGCCCAAATTATTTTCCATAATCAAACCTTATAATCAATTTACCTTAATTGACTAAGTAAATTATATTAATTATTACATTAATAAGTAATGTTTTTAGGTTACTTCGTACTTAGGATGGGTTAACAAATCATTAATTAGTTATTTATTTTTATTTCTTATAAAGAAACCTCCATAACTCAAGGAGAATTTATTGATTAATATAAGGCTGAAAGACTTATTCCCACCCAAGGTGTAACGTAAATCCAAACTCATACCCGTTAACTTTAAAAAACCCAAAGCCCCACTTATTGGTGAGATTTTCAGTTTTTTAAAGTTAAGGGGGATAAGTTTAGGATTATACTATACCTTAGGTGAGAATAAGTCTTTGGGCCTTAATATAAATATACACCTAACTACAAAAGCATCATACACCTTATCCCTTGTGTTGGATATGATGATCCGAATTCAAGTTAATAAACGTTCCAAATTACAAAACAAGTATTTCAATATCTGATAGGTGTTCCATTGTGGTGAAGACATATGCCATCTAAAATATCAATTTTGGACCGAATAAGTAACAACTAGAAAGATGACCATGATTTAGACTTTTGGAATGGTGGTTTCTTCTAGTATGGATGTTCCATCAAATCGAATGACCATGGTTGCAATTATAAATATGTACTATTCACATATTTTGGTTTGGCCTAGAGACTTATTTCCACCTAAGGAATAGTAAAATCTTAAACTCATACCCGCAACTTTCAAAAACTTAAACATCCACCCATTACCAAACTTCTGTTAGAATGAAGGATAGAACTATTATTTTACTGATAATATTAAAAAAAATTATAATTTTATCTCATTTTCCCTTTTAATTTTGAAAACTAACAATTTCTCAATAATTTTATATTTTTCAGTTTTAAAATGTGACTATTTACCCGGCAACTCTAAGGTTTCCTCTCTTTAAGCTTTTTTGTTATAACAATTGTCCACCCTAGTTTTCTAAAAATTTCATTTCACCCCTAATGGTCTGTAAATCCTATTTCGACGATGCAACTCCTCCATATCAACAGTCCGTTGCCTGAAGATTTTACAATAGAGATCCTGACTAATTTCAACTTTAAGAATTGGAGGTAAAATATATATTGAGCTTGCATTACATATTTAAGATGCATCTTTTCAGTTTGATGAACTACCAAAGCGAGAGATAAAGCTGAATTGAATAAAAAGATATTTGTTTTGAGTGTGAGTGATCCGACAAGCTAAGGTTCTTGCCATTAAAAGATTTGTTGTTGGTTATCTCAACAGAATAAAGAAATAATGTCCAACTTTTATCGAATAATTTATGAGATAGACAATCACTTTAAGTCTAGAAATAGAAAAAAAGCAGTTTTTTTTTTTTTTTTATAAAGTATAACTACTTTTGTGACTCTACATCCGGATATTTTATTCCAAATAGACAGCTCAATAGCATAGAATTATAATTTGTAGAAAGAATCTGGATTGGTGACATAATGGCATAATAATAACTTTCTTTTCTTCTCTCACTTCTGGTATATTTGATTTGGATATTCTTACAAAATTAGTGAATATTTATAAATCAATAAATATGTTAAATTTATTTTTGATGGACTTATGTTATGTACAAGCCCAAATCCATCCTTCACAAGAAATTAATCCGTAATAATTTAATATCGCTACATTAAAAAAAAAAAAAAAATCAAAATCAGGCGTTTGGTACAGAAGGAAAGTAGAGACAAATACGGCCATTATCTCCCGAAAATTAGAAACCCTTATATTTTTCACAAAAGAATAAGATTTATGCATCTGCCAGAAGGATTATGACTTAAGAATTTTCATCCATATATGTATATAGAGGCAATAATATTGGACGGACGGTGTATAGATGATGCTATCTAGAGAGGCGTAGGAGATAAGAGATGCTCAATTATCCTTTTGAATTATTAAAGCGAAACAAGATTCTCATGAAAAAGAAAAAATGTATTTAATTTGATCATCTCCTCCTATAAATTCTAGGTCTGCATGGCCAACCACCATCATCAGTAAGAGTTGCTTGAAATATTAAAGAGAAGAGTGATCAGGAGATGGCTACGGCTCAAGTTCAGCTCCCACACGACCTCCAGGCCGTTCTAAAAGGAGGAGACCCGCAGATTCACGCCTCCTTCGACAGTCTGAACGAACAGCGCAAGGGTAGAGTCGTAATACGTGCAAGGCAGCAATCTTTCAGGGAGAAGATCCAAGTTGCTGGAAATGGATTTTGATGCCAGACACTAAGTAATTATATATTATATATAAAAATATTGGTTTTCCACCTTATTTTTAGTTAAATGAAGAATAATTAATAAAGTAAATTATGCTTTTGCAGTGGTGCTCGGGTTGAGGTGGCTGAATCATTGGAAATCGATGTTCTTGACGTGTGCAAGAAATTCCCTGTTCAACAGCTCACTCCATCGAAGTATCACCTTGTTTACTTTGTGTTAAGGATGGAGGATACAGCATTTGGATTTGAAGGTCATCCAGTGACCTTTAAACTCCTCGTTCCCGGCCAAAAACCTATTGAACGCAAACAGGATTTGAGTAAGTTGCCAAGAAAAACATGGGCAGTGGTCCCAGTTGGTACGTTCTATGGAGATCCCGGAATGGCTGGGGAATTGAAAATCTCAATGTCTGAACACGGTGCCCAGTCGAAGGGTGGGCTGATTGTCAATAAGCTCGTCATCCTGCCACTGGAGGAGGAGTAAGAATTACGAGAATCAACGACGAGACGTTTGTGAAACTAAAAGTTTCTAACTAGATACTAAATAAAATCGTCTCGTGTTAATCCTACTTGTAGCTTCTCTTCTATTGTAATAAATAAAATGTGAGAGATAATAAAACTAAGTTTAATAAAATCAAGATAATGCAACTTCGTATCATGGATGCTGAAAAAAGCAGGAATGTTTCTCAACTTAGGAAGAATAGAAGCATTTTTCTTTTGGTGATCATGATTAAATTTATCAACAACGTTATTTCCCAAATGACCATGATCAACAACGTTATTTCCCAAATGACCAGGAACTCACAGTCTATACTTCTGTGTGCTTCAGTTTAAATTTATCAAGAATTTTTCTTTTGGTGACATGATATGCATGCATATATTCGAGATAGATGCTTTTGTGCCCTCAAGATTAACATTAATAATTCTTTCTCGAAAAGTAACTATTTAGTGTTTTGGAGACATGAGTTGTACTTTGATCGACATGAAGATTGGTCTAGTTTCATTCTCACCCAAATTGATTCTTGAATCATAAAATATTTTTCAATTTTTCAAACCGAACTTTTGTAATAATATTCAAATTGGTGTAGTAGTTCTTAATATTAAAGAATCAACCTCCTGAAAAATCAGCTACAATCATCTTGACAGTGCACCATTGTAATACTCTTTAATTAGTTTAGTAACAATCTTGTGAACATAGGCGTACTGATCATCAACCTAAATTTCATACAAAATCCTATATCTTTTTTTGCCCTTTTGCTTTTTCCATTTACTTAGACAAACACTACCGCAAACCATCCTTAGTTTTTAATTGTTTCAATCACTACTACAGATAGGGTTGGATTCAAGTCAAGTCGAGCTCAAGCTCGGTTCGATTTACATGAAACTGAGCTCAAACTCAAATCAACTTTTTAACTTAGCTCGTTACTAAAACGACATAGTTTTAATACATATTATTTAAAACGATGTCGTTTTTTATCAAATATTATAAGCTCGTGAACTTGATGAGTCAAATACCCTAAAACTTAAGTTCAAAAATATTAAACTTTTAAACTTGAGCTCGAGCTTGTTTGAGCTCGAATCCAGCCCTCACTGCAAAAGCTTATTTTGTGAAATGCTCAAAGTTGCAGACATTGATTAGTGCGGAAATCACATCAACAATTAAATTAATAAAATAAATTATGTTTTTGCAGTGGTGCTCGGGTTGAGGTGGCTGAATCATTGCAAATCGATGTTCTTGACGCGTGCAAGAAATACCCTGTTCAACAGCTCACTCCAGCGAATTATCACCTTTTTTACTTTGTGTTAATGATGCAGGATCTTTATTTATGTAACATGCAATCTATGCATATATTCTAGATTTTTTCCCCTTTTTTTTTAATCCAGAAGAATATTATTTATTGTTTAATAATAAGTAAATATTTGACTTTGCATACACGATAACCATGATCAACAACGTTATTTCCCAAATAACCAGGAACTCACAGTCTCAACTTCTGTGTGCTTCAGTTTAAAATTATCAAGAATTTTTCTTTTGGTGACATGATATGCATGCATATATTCAAGATAGATGCTTTTGTGCCCTCAAGATTAACATTAATAATTCTTTCTCGAAAAGTAACTATTTAGTGTTTTGGTGACATGAGTTGTATTTTCATCGACATGAAGATTGGTCTAGTTTCACTCTCACCCAAATTGATTCGTGAATCATAAAATATTTTTCAAACTGAACTTTTGTAATAATATTCAAATTGGTGTAGTAGTTCATAGTATTAAAGAATCAGCCTCCTGAAAAATCAGCTACAATCATCTTGACAGTGCACCATTGTAATACTCTTTAATTAGTTTAGTAACAATCTTGTGAACATCATGACTTCTAAAATGATTCGATAGGCATATGACTCGGGCCTTTTTTACACACCCTAAGACCAATAATAACCTTTTTGTAAGTCTTTAGTAAGAAATTAAAAAAATTCATCATTACAAGTATATATTTTTTTAGTTTTAATAAGAGTATAAATATTTGATCGATAAAATTATAAAAACAATATTTATAATGGCAAGATATTTATCCCTTCTCCTCCCTAAACCCTGTATTTTGAATTTTTTGAACCGAAAAGATTAAAGGACATTTAAGGAATACTTTAAGACCTACATAAAGACTTGGCAACTCCTTATAAACATTTGGGAAAAGATGTGACTGGACATTCAAGGGAGGACCCAAGTACCTGTCAAGCACCCATTCAAGACTAATAGATGTGACTCACAAGACATCATGACTTCTAAAATGATTCGATAGGCATACGACTCGGGCATGCGGCACATTAAATACTCAATACCTAACACTATCTAGCTTATTGCAAAATCTTGATCATCCACTTGAAATTTATAGATGCAAAAGAGAAGAGTTTTTGCAAACGTTATTTACACCTCTGAAACTGAAGGGCAATTGTTATGCAGTCAATAGTCCTCCCCGAGGTCAACTCCAAAATATGACCCGAAACAATGACTAACGGATAGTGACTAAGCAATACTACAAGTCGTAGATCAGAGGACCAGGCCTTAAGAAAAGTAATTTACCTTTCAGAAGTCTCAAAACAGGGTACAATTAAAGACCACTCATACCACAACTTTTGTAATAATATTCAAATTGGTGTAGTAGTTCATAATATTAAAGAATCAACCTCCTGAAAAATCAGCTACAATCATCTTGACAGTGCACCATTGTAATACTCCACAAGATAGTTTAGTAACAATCTTGTGAACATAGGCATACTGATCATCAACCTAAATTACATACAAAATCCGATATCTTTTTTTTTCCTTTTGCTTTTTCCATTTACTTGGATAAACACTATAGCAAACCATCCTTAGTTTTTTCTCGTTTCAATCACTACTACGGTTAGGATTGGATTCAAATTGAGCCAAGGTCAAGCTCGGTTCGATTTACATGAAACTGAGCTCAAGCTTAACTCGATTTACATGAAACTGAGCTCAAGCTCAACTCGATTTACATGAAACTAAGCTCAAGCTCAAATCAACTTTTTAACTTAGCTCATTACTAAAACGACATCATTTTAATACATATTATTCAAAACAATATCGTTTTGTATCAAATTTTATAAGCTCGTGAACTTGATGAGTCAAATACTCTAAAGCTTGAACTTGAAAATATTAAACTTTTAGACTTGAACTCGAGCTTGTTTGAGCTTAAATCCAGCCCTCACCGCAGAAGCTTATTTTGTGAAATACTCAAAGTTGCACACATTGGTTAGTGCGGAAATCACATCAACAAGTATAGATAGAGATAACAATCTGATATTCTTTATTTAAATAAAATTAAACGTGACCGGTGTAATTTCTCATGAACAAGATTTAATAAGTTGATCCGTTCAATTAGGGTCTAATTTATTCTGACATAACAAAAAAGCCCCACAGTTTTATGCTAAACTAAAAGCCAAGTGAAAGAGTTCCTTTAACATATCTCAAAATGGTTACATGCTTGCCGTTGAAGTTGAGTTGCTAACTAAAGTCAAATAAAGTCAAACTTATTGTTATTATTACTATTTTTTGGTTCACCTAAGAAAATGAAGAATTGTATTTCTGATATGTGTATTACTAGAAGGTTTTAGGCTTTTGTACAATGACTAGACTATATCAAAAGGACTCCCGGCTCAATCATCAAGCCCAAATTATTTTCTATAATCAAACCCTATAATCAATTAACCTTAATTGACTAAGTAAATGATATTAATTATTACATTAGTAAGTAATGTTTTTACGTTACTGCGTACTTCGGATGGGTTAACAAACCATTAATTAGTTATTAATTTTTATTTATTATAAAGAAACTTCCATGACTCAAGGAGAATTTATTGATTAATATAAGGCTGAAAGACTTATTCCCACCCAAGGTATAATGTAAATCCAAACTTATACCCGTTAACTTTAAAAAACCCAAAGCCCCACTGATAGGTAAGATTTTGGGTTTTTAAAGTTAAGGGGGATGAGTTTAGGTTTATACTATACCTTAAGTGGGAATAAGTCTTTTAGCTTTAATATAAATATACACCTAACTACAAAGGCATCATGCACCTTATCCCTTGTGTTGGATATGATGATCCGAATTCAAGTTAACAAACATTCCAAATTACAAAACAAGTATTTCAATATCTTATAGGTATTCCATTGTGGTGAAGACATATGCCATCTAAAATATCAATTTTGGACAGAACAAGTAACAACTGGAAGGATGACCATGATTTAGACTTTTGGAATGGTGGTTTCTTCTAGTATGGATGTTCCATCAAATCGAATGACCATGGTTGCAGTTATAAATATGTACTATTTACATATTTTTGTTTGGCCTAGAGACTTATTCCCACCCAAGGAATAGTGAAATCTTAACTCATACCCATAGCTTTAAAAAACTTAAACACTCATCCATCACCAAACTTCTGTTAAAATGAAGAGTATAACTATTATTTTCTGATAATTTAAAAAAAAATTCTAATTTTATCCCATTTCCCCTTTTAATTTTGATAACTAACAATTTTTCAATAATTTTATATTTTTCAATTTTAAAAAGCGATTATTTACCCCCCAACTCTACGATTTCCTCTCTTTAAGTCTTTTTGCTATAACAACCGTCCACCCTAATTTTTTAAAAATTTTATTTCACCCCTAATGGTCTGTAAATCCTATTTCAACGATGCAGCTCCTCTATATCAACTGTCTATTGCCTGAAGATGTTACAACAGAGATCCTCACTAATTTAAACTTTAAGAATTGGAGGTTAAATATACATATTGAGCTTGCATTACATATTGAAGATTCGTCTTTTCAGGTTGATGAACTGCCAAAGCAAGTGATAAAGCTGAATTGAATAAAAAGATATTTGTTTTGAGTGTGAGAAATCCGACAAGCTAAGGTTGTTTTCCATGAAAAGATTCATTGTTGGTTACCTGAATAGAATAAAGAAATAATGTCCACCTTTTATAGAATAATTTATGATATAGGCAATCACTTTAAGTCTAGAAATTAAAAAAAAACAGTTTTTTTTTTTTTTTAATAAAGTATAACTACTTTTGTGACTCTACATTCGGATATTTTATTCCAAATAGACAGCTCAATAGCATAGAATTATAATTTGTAGAAAGAATCTGGATTAGTGACATAATGGCATAATAATAACTTTCTTTTCTTCTCTCACTTCTGGTGTATTTGATTTGGATACTCTTACTAAATTAGTGAATATTTATAAATCAATAAATATGTTAATTTATTTTTGATGGACTTATGTTATGTACAAGCACAAATCCATCCTTCACAAGAAATTAATCCGCAATAATTTAATATCGCTACTTCAAAAAAAAAAAAATCACGCGTTTGGTACACAAAGGAAAGTAGACACAAATACGGCTATTATCTCCGGAGAATTAGAAACCCTTATATTTTTCACAAAAGAATAAGATTTATGCATCTGCCAGAAGGATTACGAGTTGAGAATTTTCATCCATATATGTATATAGAGGCAATAATATTGGACGGACGGTGTATAGATGATGCTATCTAGAGGTACGTAGGAGATCAGAGCTGCTAAATTATCCTTTTGAATTATTAAAGCGAAACAAGATTCTCATGAAAAAGAAAAAATGTATTTAATTTGATCATCTCCTCCTATAAATTCTAGGTCTGCATGGCCAACCACCATCATCAGTAAGAGTTGCTTGAAATATTGAAGAGAAGAGTGATCAGGAGATGGCTACAGCTCAAGTTCGGCTCCCACACGACCTGCAGGCCATTCTGAAAGGAGGAGACCCGCAGATTCAGGCCTCCTTCGACAGTCTGAACGAACAGCGCAAGGGTAGAATCGTAATACGTGCAAGGCAGCTCACAATATTTCAGGGAGATGATCCAAGTTGCTGGAAATGGATTTTCATGCCAGACACTAAGTAATTATATATTATATATAAAAATACTGGTTTTCCACCTTAGTTTTAGTTAAATGAAGAATAATTAATAAAATAAATTTTGTTTTTGCAGTGGTGCTCGGGTTGAGGTGGCTGAATCATTGGAAATCGATGTTCTTGACGTGTGCAAGAAATACCCTGCTCAACAGCTCACTTCATCGAAGTATTACCTTGTTTACTTTGTGTTAATGATGGAGGATACAGCATTTGGATTTGAAGGTCATCCAGTGACCTTTAAACTCCTCGTTCCCGGCCAAAAACCTATTGAACGCAAACAGGATTTGAGTAAGTTGCCAAGAAAAACATGGGCAGTGGTCCCAGCTGGTTTGTTCTATGGAGATCCCGGAATGGCTGGGGAATTGAAAATCTCAATGTCTGAACACGGTGACCAGTCGAAGGGTGGGCTGATTGTCAATAAGCTCGTCATTCTGCCACTGGAGGAGTAGTGAGAATGGCGATAATCAACGACAAGACTTTTGTGAAACTAAAAGTTTCTAACTAGATACTAAATAAAATCGTCTCGTGTTAATCCTACTTGTAGCTTCTCTTCTATTGTAATAAATAAAATGTGAGAGATAATAAAACTAAGTTTAGTAAAATCAAGATAATGCAACTTCGTAATCATGGATGCTGAAAAAAGCAGGAATTTTTCTCAACTTAGGAAGAATAGAAGCCAAAATTTTTATTTCAAAAAGCTGCATAATCTTCATTTCCAGTTTAATTACATGCATAGATAAATACATAGCTTAAAGCCTCTATATATGTGATTACAAATGCCTTCCTTCCAATACATGAACTTTTATTTAATTATTTAATTATTCAGTTTTATTAAACCAAACATATAATTCAAGATTTATATATGCATGCTCCAGAATGAATTTTAGCATAAATCTTTCTTTATGTAACATGAAATCTATGCATATATTCAAGATTTTTTCCATTTTTTTTTTTAAATCCTGAAGCATATTATTTGTTGTTTAATAATAAGTAAATATTTGACTTTGCATGCAAGACAACCATGATCAACAACGTTATTTCCCAAATGACTAGGAACTCACAGCCTCAACTTCTGTGTGCTTCAGCTTAAATTTATCAAGAATTTTTCTTTTGGTGACATGATATGCATGCATATATTCAAGATAGATGCTTTTGTGCCCTCAAGATTAACATTAATAATTCTTTCTCGAAAAGTAACTATTTAGTGTTTTGGTGGCATGAGTTGTATTTTGATCAACATGAAGATTGGTCTAGTTTCATTCTCACCCAAATTGATTCGTGAATCATAAAATATTTTTCAAACCGAACTTTTGTAATAATATTCAAATGGGTGTAGTAGTTCATAATATTAAAGAATCAGCCCCCTGAAAAATCAGCTACAATCATCTTGACAGTGCACCATTGTAATACTCTTTAATTAGTTTAGTAACAATCTTGTGAACATACGCATACTGATCATCAACCTAAATTACATGCAAAATCCTATATCTTTTTTTTCCCTTTTGCTTTTTCCGTTTACTTAGACAAACACTATAGGAAACCATCCTTAGTTTTTTCTTGTTTCAATTACTACTACAGATAGGGTTGGATTCAAACCGAATCGAGCTCAAGCTTGGCTTGATTTACATAAAACTAAGCTCAAGCTCAAATCAACTTTTTAATTTAACTCGTTACTAAAACGACATCGTTTTAATGCATAGTATTTAAAACGATGTCGTTTTGTATCAAATTTTATAAGCTCGTGAACTTGATGAGTCAAATACTCTAAAGCTTGAGTTCGGAAATATTTCACTTTTAGAATTGAGGTCGAGCTTGTTTGAGCTCGAATCCAGCCCTCACTGCAGAAGCTTATTTTGTGAAATGCTCAAAGTTGCAGACATTGATTACTGCGGAAATTACATCAACAATTAAATTAATAAAATAAATTATGTTTTTGCAGTGGTTCTCGGATTGAGGTGGCTGAATCACTCCAAATCGATGTTCTTGACGCCTGCAAGAAATACCCTGTTCAACAGCTCACTCCACCGAAGTATCACCTTTTTTACTTTCTGTTAATGATGGAGGATCTTTATTTATGCAACATGAAATCTATGCATATATTCTAGAATTTTTCCATTTTTTTTTTTAATCCTGAAGAATATTATTTATTGTTTAATAATAAGTAAATATTTGACTTTCCATACACGATAACCATGATCAATAACGTTATTTCCCAAATGAGCAGGAACTCACAGTCTCAACTTCTGTTTGCTTCAGTTTAAATTTATCAAGAATTTTTCTTTTGGTGACATGATATGCATGCATATATTCTAGATAGATGTTTTTGTTCGCTCAAGATTAACATTAATAATTCTTTCTCGAAAAGTAACTATTTAGTGTTTTGGTGACATGAGTTGTATTTTGATCGGCATGAAGATTGGTCTAGTTTCATTCTCACCCAAATTTATTCGTGTATCATAAAATATTTTTCAATTTTTCAAACCGAACTTAACTGTTCTATAACCCAAACTAAACCAAAGCACTTTTTTCGAATGTTTGACCTGGTTTGGAGCTTTTTTACACACCCTAAAACCAATTATAACGAGTTTGTAAGTCTTTTGAAAGAAATTAAAAAAATTCATCATTACAAGTATATATTTATTTAGTTTTAGCAAGAGTATAAATAATTGATCGTTAAAATTATAATAACAATATTTATAGTGGCAAGATATTTATCCCTTCTCCTTGCTAAACCCTGTATTTTGAATTTTTTGAACTAAAAAGATTAAAGGACATTTAAGGAATACTTCATGACCTGCATAAAGGCTTGGCAACTCTTTATAAACATTTGGGAAAAGATGTGACTGGACATTCAAGGGACGACCCAAGTACCTGTCAAGCACCCATTCAAGACTAATAGATGTGACTCACAAGACATCATGACTTCTAAAATGATTCCATAGGCATACGACTCAGGCATGCGGCACATTAAATACTCAATACCTAACACCATCTAGCTTATTGCAAAATCTTGATCATCCACATGAAATTTATAAATGCAAAAGAAAAGAGTTTTCGCAAACGTTATTTACACCTCTGAAACTGAAGGGCAATTGTTATGCAGTCAATAGTCCTCCCCAAGGTCAACTCCAAAATATGACCTGAAACAATGACTAGCGGATAGTGACTAAGCAATACCATGAGTCGCAGGTCAGAGGACCAGGTCTTAAGAAAAATAATTTACCTTTCAGAAGTCTGAAAACAGGATACCATTAAAGACCACTCATACCACAACTTTACTAATAATATTCAAATTGGTGTAGTAGTTCATAATATTAAAGAATCAACCTCCTGAAAAATCAGCTACGATCATCTTGACATAGCACCATCGTAATACTCTTTAATTAGTTTAGTAACAATCTTGTGAACATAGGCATACTGATCATCAACCTAAATTACGTGCAAAATCCTATATCTTTTTTTTCCCTTTTGCTTTTTCCATTTACTTAGACAAACACTATAGCAAACCATCCTTAGTTTTTTCTTGTTTCAATCACTACTACAGATAGGGTTGGATTCAAGCCAAGTCGAGCTCAAGCTCGGCTCGATTTACATGAAACTGTGCTCAAGCTCAAATCAACTTTTTAATTTAGCTCGTTACTAAAACGACATCGTTTTAATGCATATTATTTAAAACGATGTCGTTTTGTATCAAATTTTATAAGCTCCTGAACTTGATGAGTCAAATACCCTAAAGCTTGAGTTCGGAAATATTTAACTTTTAGACTTGAGCTCGAGCTTGTTTGAGCGCGAATCCAGCCCTCACTGCAGAAGCTTATTTTGTGAAATGCTCAAAGTTGCAGACATTGATTAGTGCGTAAATCACATCAACAATTAAATTAATAAAATAAATTATGTTTTTGCTGTGGTTCTCGGGTTGAGGTGGCTGAATCACTCCAAATCGATGTTCTTGACGCCTGCAAGAAATACCCTGTTCAACAGCTCACTCCACCGAAGTATCACCTTTTTTACTTTCTGTTAATGATGGGGGATCTTTATTTATGCAACATGAAATCTATGCATATATTCTAGATTTTTTCCACTTTATTTTTTTTAATCCTGAAGAATATTATTTATTGTTTAATAATAAGTAAATATTTGACTTTGCATACACGATAACCATGATCAACAACGTTATTTCCCAAATGAGCAGGAACTCACAGTCTCAACTTCTGTTTGCTTCAGTTTAAATTTATCAAGAATTTTTCTTTTGGTGACATGACATGCATGCATATATTCTAGATAGATGTTTTTGTGCGCTCAAGATTAACATTAATAATTCTTTCTCGAAAAGTAACTAGTTAGTGTTTTGGTGACATGAGTTGTATTTTGATCGGCATGAAGATTGGTCTAGTTTCACTTTCACCCAAATTTATTCGTGTATCATAAAATATTTTTCAATTTTTCAAACCGAATTTAACTGTTCTATAACCCAAACTAAACCAAAGTGCTTTTTTCGAATGTTTGACCTGGTTTGGAGCTTTTTTACACACCCTAAAACCAATAATAACGAGTTTGTAAGTCTTTTGAAAAAAATTAAAAAAATTCATCATTACAAGTATATATTTATTTAGTTTTAGCAAGAGTATAAATAATTAATCGTTAAAATTATAATAACAATATTTATAGTGGCAAAATATTTATCCCTTCTCCTCGCTAAACCCTGTATTTTGAATTTTTTGAACTAAAAAGATTAAAGGACATTTAAGGAATACTTCATGACCTACATAAAGGCTTGGCAACTCTTTATAAACATTTGGGAAAAGATGTGACTGGACATTCAAGGGACGACCCAAGTACCTGTCAAGCACCCATTCAAGACTAATAGATGTGACTCACAAGACATCATGACTTCTAAAATGATTCCATAGGCATACGACTCAGGCATGCGGCACATTAAATAATCAATACCTAACACCATCTAGCTTATTGCAAAATCTTGATCATCCACATGAAATTTATAAATGCAAAAGAGAAGAGTTTTCACAAACGTTATTTACACCTCTGAAACTGAAGGGCAATTGTTATGCAGTCAATAGTCCTCCCCAAGGTCAACTCCAAAATATGACCTGAAACAATGACTAGTGGATAGTGACTAAGCAATACCATGAGTCGCAGGTCAGAGGACCAGGTCTTAAGAAAAATAATTTACCTTTCAGAAGTCTCAAAACAGGATACCATTAAAGACCACTCATACCACAACTTTACTAATAATATTCAAATTGGTGTAGTAGTTCATAATATTAAAGAATCAACCTCCTGAAAAATCAGCTACGATCATCTTGACATAGCACCATCGTAATACTCTTTAATTAGTTTTGGAACAATCTTGTGAACATAGGCATACTGATCATCAACCTAAATTACGTACAAAATCCTATATCTTTTTTTTCCCTTTTGCTTTTTCCATTTGCTTAGACAAGCACTATAGCAAACCAACCTTTGTTTTTTCTTGTTTCTATCACTACTACAGATAGGGTTGGATTCAAGTCGAATCGAGCTCAAGCGCGGCTCGATTTGCATGAAACTGAGCTCAAACTCAAATCAACTTTTTAACTTAGTTGTTACTAAAACGACATCGTTTTAATGTATATTATTAAAAACGATGTTGTTTTGTATCAAATTTTATAAGCTCGTGAACTTGACGAGTCAAATACCCTAAAACTTGCGTTAAAAAATATTTAACTTTTAAACTTGAGCTCGAATCCAGCCCTCACTGCAGAAGCTTATTTTGTGAAATGCTCAAAGTTGCACACTTTGATTAGTGCGAAAATCTCATCAACAAGTAAATTAATAAAATAAATTATGTTTTTGTAGTGGTGCTCGGGTTGAGGTGGCTGAATCATTGCTAATCGATGTTCTTGACGCCTGCAAGAAATACCCTGTTCAACAGCTCACTCCATCGAAGTATCACCTTTTTTACTTTGTGTCAATGATGGAGGGTCTTTATTTAAGTAAATGAAATCTATGCATATATTCAAGATTTTTTCCCCTTTTTTATTTTCAATCCAGAAGAATATTATTTATTGTTTAATAATAAGTAAATATTTGACTTTGCATACACGATAACCATGATCAACAACGTTATTTCCCGAATGACCAGGAACTCACAGTCTCAACTTTTGTGTGCTTCAGTTTAAATTTATCAGAAATTTTTCTTTTGGTGACATGATATGCGTGCATATATTCAGGATAGATGTTTTTGTGCCCTCACGATTAACATTAATAATTACTTCTCGAAAAGTAACTATTTTATGTTTTGGTGACATGAGTTGTATTTTGATTGACATGAAGATTGGTCCAGTTTCATTCTCACCCAAATTGATTCGTGAATAATAACATATTTTTAAATTTTTCAAACCGAACTTAACTGTTCTTCAACCCAAACTAAACCAAAACGCTATTTTCGAATGTTTGACCTAGTTTGGAGCTTTTTTACACACCCTAAGACCAATAATAACGAGTTTGTAAGTCTTTAGTAAGAAATTAAGAACATTCATCATTACAAGTATATATTTATTTAGTTTTAGTAAGAGTATAAATAATTGATCACTAAAATTATAAAAACAATATTTATAATGGTAAGATATTTATCCTTTCTCCTCGCTAAACCCTGTATTTTGAATTTTTTGGGCTGAAAAGATTAAAGGACATTTAAGGAATACTTCAAGACCTACATAAAGACTTGGCAACTCTTTTTAAACATTTGGGAAAATATGTGACTGGACATTCAAGGGAGGACCCCAAGTACCTGTCAAGCACCCATTCAAGACTAATAGATGTGACTCACAAGACATCATGACTTCTAAAATGATTCGATAGGCACACGACTTGGCATGCGGCACATTAAATACTCAATACCTAACACTATCTAGCTTATTGCAAAATCTTGATCATCCACGTGAAATTTATAAATGCAAAAAAGAAGAGTTTTTGCAAACATTATTTACACCTCTGAAATTGAAGGGCAATTATTCTGCAGTCAATAGTCCTCCCCGAGGTCAACTCCAAAATATGACCCGAAACAATGACTAGCGGATAGTGACTAAGCAATACCACAAGTCATAGGTCAGAGGACCAGGTCTTAAGAAAAATAATTTACCTTTCAGAAGTCTCAAACAGGGTACAATTAAAGACCACTCATACCCCAACTTTAGTATTAATATTCATATTGGTGTAGTAGTTCATAATATTAAAGAATCAACCTCCTAAAAAATCAGATACAATCATCTTGACAGTGCACCATTGTAATACTCTTTAATTAGTTTAGTAACAATCTTGCGAACGTAGGCATACTGATCATCAACCTAAATTACGTACAAAATCCTATATCTTTTTTTTTCCTTTTGCTTTTTCCATTTGTTTAGACAAAACACTATAGCAAACCATCCTTAGTTTTTTCTTGTTTCAATCACCACTACGGATAGGGTTGGATTCAAGCCGAATCGAGCTCAAGCTCGGCTCGATTTACATGAAACTGTGCTCAAGCTCAAATCAACTTTTTAACTTAGCTCTCTGCTAAAAAGACATCATTTTAATAAATATTTTTTAAAACGATATCATTTTGTATCAAATTTTATAAGTTCGTGAACTTGATAAGTCAAATACCCTAAAGCTTGAGCTCGAAAATATTAAACTTTCAAACTTGAACTCGAGCTTGTTTGAGTATAGAAGCTTATTTTGTGAAATACTCGAAGTTGAACACATTGGTTAGTGCGTAAATCACATCAACAAGTATAGATAAAGATAACAATCTGATATTTTTTCTTTAGCTAAAATTAAACGTGACTGGTTTAATTTCTCATGAACAAGAATTAATGAGTTGATCCGTTCAATTAGGGTCTAATTTATTGTTACATAAAAAAAAAACCCTACAATTTTATTCTAAACTAAAAGCCAAGTGAAAGAGTTCCTTTATCATATCTCAAAATTGTTACATGCTTGCCATTGAAGTTCAGCTGCTATTAAAGTAAAATAAAGTGAAAGTTATTGTTATTATTACTATTTTTTGGTTCACCTGAGAAAATGAAGAATTGTATTTCTGATATGTGTATTACTAGAAGGTTTTAGGCTTTTGTACAACGACTAGACTATATCAAAAGGACTCCCGGCTCAATCATCAAGCCCAAATTATTTTCCATAATCAAACCTTATAATCAATTAACCTTAATTGACTAAGTAAATTATATTAATTATTAAATTAATAAGTAATGTTTTTAGGTTACTTCGTACTTAGGATGGGTTAACAAATCATTAATTAGTTATTTATTTTTATTTATTATAAAGAAACCTCCATGACCCAAGGAGAATTTATTGATTAATATAAGGCTGAAAGACTTATTCCCACCCAAGGTATAACGTAAATCCAAACTCATACCCGTTAACTTTAAAAAACCCAAAGCCCCACTCATTGGTGAGATTTTCGGTTTTTTAAAGTTAAGGGGGATGAGTTTAGGTTTATACTATACCTTAGGTGGGAATAAGTCTTTGGGCCTTAATATAAATATACACCTAACTACAAAAGCATCATACACCATATCCCTTGTGTTGGATATGATGATCCGAATTCAAGTTAACAAACGTTCCAAATTACAAAACGAGAATTTCAATATCTGATAGGTGTTCCATTGTGGTGAAGACATATGCCATCTAAAATATCAATTTTGGACAGAATAAGTAACAACTAGAAAGATGACCATGATTTAGACTTTTGGAATGGTGGTTTCTTCTAGTTTGGATGTTCCATCAAATCGAATGACCATGGTTGCAATTATAAATATGTACTATTCACATATTTTGGTTTGGCCTAGAGACTTATTTCCACCAAAGGAATAGTAAAATCTTAAACTCATACCCGTAACTTTCAAAAACTTAAACACCCACCCATCACCAAACTTCTGTTAAAATGAAGGATAGAACTATTATTTTACTGATAATATTAAAAAAATTATAATTTTATCCCATTTTCCCTTTTAATTTTGAAAACTAACAATTTCTCAATAATTTTATATTTTTCAGTTTTAAAATGTGACTATTTACCCGGCAACTCTAAGGTTTCCTCTCTTTAAGCTTTTTTGTTATAACAATTGTCCACCCTAGTTTTCTAAAAATTTTATTTCACCCCTAATGGTCTGTAAATCCTATTTCGACGATGCAACTCCTCCATATCAACAGTCCGTTGCCTGAAGATTTTACAATAGAGATCCTGACTAATTTCAACTTTAAGAATTGGAGGTAAAATATATATTGAGCTTGCATTACATATTTAAAATTCATCTTTTCAGTTTGATGAACTACCAAAGCGAGAGATAAAGCTGAATTGAATAAAAAGATATTTGTTTTGAGTGTGAGTGATCCGGCAAGCTAAGGTTCTTGCCATTAAAAGATTCGTTGTTGGTTATCTCAACAGAATAAAGAAATAATGTCCAACTTTTATAGAATAATTTATGAGATAGATAATCACTTTAAGTCTAGAAATAAAAAAAAAAACAGTTTTTTTTTTTTTTTATAAAGTATAACTACTTTTGTGACTCTACATCCGGATATTTTATTCCAAATAGACAGCTCAATAGCATAGAATTATAATTTGTAGAAAGAATCTGGATTAGTGACATAATGGCATAATAATAACTTTCTTTTCTTCTCTCACTTCTGGTATATTTGATTTGGATATTCTTACAAAATTAGTGAATATTTATAAATCAATAAATATGTTAAATTTATTTTTGATGGACTTATGTTATGTACAAGCACAAATCCATCCTTCACAAGAAATTAATCCGTAATAATTTAATATCGCTACATTAAAAAAAAAAAAAAATCAAAATCAGGCGTTTGGTACATAAGGAAAGTAGAGACAAATACGGCCATTATCTCCCGAAAATTAGAAACCCTTATATTTTTCACAAAAGAATAAGATTTATGCATCTGCCAGAAGGATTATGACTTGAGAATTTTCATCCATATATGTATATAGAGGCAATAATATTGGACGGACGGTGTATAGATGATGCTATCTAGAGAGGCGTAGGAGATAAGAGATGCTCAATTATCCTTTTGAATTATTAAAGCGAAACAAGATTCTCATGAAAAAGAAAAAATGTATTTAATTTGATCATCTCCTCCTATAAATTCTAGGTCTGCATGGCCAACCACCATCATCAGTAAGAGTTGCTTGAAATATTAAAGAGAAGAGTGATCAGGAGATGGCTACGGCTCAAGTTCAGCTCCCACACGACCTCCAGGCCGTTCTGAAAGGAGGAGACCCGCAGATTCACGCCTCCTTCGACTGTCTGAACGAACAGCGCAAGGGTAGAATCGTAATACGAGCAAGGGAGCTCACAATCTTTCAGGGAGATGATCCAAGTTGCTGGAAATGGATTCTCAAGCCAGACACTAAGTAGTTATATATTATATATAAAAATATTGGTTTTCCACCTTATTTTTAGTTAAATTATGAATAATTAATAAAATAAATTTTGTTTTTGCAGTGGTGCTCGGGTTGAGGTGGCTGAATCATTGGAAATCGATGTTCTTGACGTGTGCAAGAAATGCCCTGTTCAACAGTTCACTCCATCGAAGTATCACCTTGTTTACTTTGTGTTAATGATGGAGGATACAGCATTTGGATTTGAAGGTCATCCAGTGACCTTTAAACTCCTCGTTCCCGGTCAAAAACCTACTGAACGCACACAGGATTTGAGTAAGTTGCCAAGAAAAACATGGGCAGTGGTCCCAGTTGGTACGTTCTATGGAGATCCCGGAATGGCTGGGGAATTGAAAATCTCAATGTCTGAACACGGTGACCAGTCGAAGGGTGGGCTGATTGTCAATAAGCTCGTCATTCTGCCACTGGAGGAGTAGTGAGAATGACGATAATCAACGCTGAGACGTTTGTGAAACTAAAAGTTTCTAACTAGATACTAAATAAAATCGTCTCGTGTTAATCCTACTTGTAGCTTCTCTTCTATTGTAATAAATAATAAAACTAAGTTTAATAAAATCAAGATAATGCAACTTCGTATCATGGATGCTGAAAAAAGCAGGAATTTTACTCAACTTAGGAAGAATAGAAGCCAAAATTTTTATTTCAGTAAGCTGCATAATCTTCATTTCCAGTTTAATTACTTGCCTAGACAAATACATAGCTTAAAGCCTCTATATATGTGGTTACAAATGTCTTCCTTCCAATACACGAACCCAATCCTAAACTTTTATTTAATTATTTAATTATTCAGTTTTATTAAACCAAACATATAATTCAAGATTTATATATACATGCTCCAGAATGAATTTTAGCATAAATCTTTATTTATGTAACATGAAATCTATGCATTTATTCAAGATTTTTTCCATTTCCCTTTTTTAAATCCTGAAGCATATTATTTGTTGTTTAATAATAAGTAAAAATTTGACTTTGCATGCAAGATAACCATGATCAACAACTTTATTTCCCAAATGACCGGGAACTCACAGCCTCAACTTCTGTGTGCTTCAGTTTAAATTTATCAAGAATTTTTCTTTTGGTGACATGATATGCATGCATATATTCAAGATAGATGATTTTGTGCCCTGAAGATTAACATTAATAATTCTTCCTCCAAAAGTAACTATTTTATGTTTTGGTTCGATGAGTTGTAATTTGTTCGACATGAAGATTGGTCTAGTTTCATTCTCACCCAAACTGATTCGTGGATCATAAAATATTTTTTAATTCTTCAAACCGAACTTTAACTGTTCTTCAACCCAAACTAAACCAAAGCTCTATTTTCGAATGTTTGACCTGGTTTGGACCTTTTTTACACACCCTAAGACCAATAGTAACAAGTTTGTAAGTGTTTAGTAAGAAATTAAAAAAATTCATCATTACAAGTATATATTTATTTAGTTTTACCAAGAGTATAAATAATTAACCGCCAAAATTATAAAAACAATATTTATAATGGTTAGATATTTATCCCTTCTCCTCGCTAAACCCTGTATTTTGAATTTTTTGAACTGAAAAGATTAAGGAATACTTCAAGACCTACACAAAGACTTGGCAACTCTTTATAAACATTTCGGAAAATATGTGACTGGACATTCAAAGGAGGACCCAAGTACCTGTCAAGCACCCATTCAAGACTAATAGATGTGACTCACAAGACATCAGGACCTCTAAAGTGATTCGACAAGCACACGACTTGGGCATGCAGCACATTAAATACTCAATACCTAACATTGTCGAGCGTATTGCAAAAAATTGATCATCCATGTGAAATTTATATATGCAAAAGAGAAGAGTTTTTGCAAACGTTATTTACACCTCTGAAACTGAAGGGCAATTGTTATGCAGTCAATAGTCCTCCCGAGGTCAACTCCAAAATATGACCCTAAACAATGACTAGAGGATAGTGACTAAGCAATACCACAAGTCACAGGTCAGAGGACTAGGTGTTAAGAAAAATAATTTACCTTTCAGAAGCCTGAAAACAGGGTACAATTAAAGACCACTCATACCACAACTTTAGTAATAATATTCAAATTGGTGTAGTAGTTCATAATATTAAAGAATCAACCTCCTGAAAAATCAGCTACAATCATCTTGACGGTGCACCATTGTAATACTCTTTAATTAGTTTAGCAAAAATCTTGTGAACATAGGCATATTGATCATCAACCTAAATTACATTCAAAATCCTA
The DNA here is from genome assembly GCF_011075055.1 of Mangifera indica. NCBI lineage: Eukaryota > Viridiplantae > Streptophyta > Magnoliopsida > Sapindales > Anacardiaceae > Mangifera > Mangifera indica. Next base: position 16,618,830 of record NC_058142.1, on the reverse strand, counting down.
TATCTTTTTATTTTCCTTTTGCTTTTTCCATTTACTTAGATAAACACTATAGCAAACCATCCTTAGTTTTTTCTTGTTTTAATCACTACTACGGATAGGGTTGGATTCAAGCCGAGTCGAGCTAAAGCTCGACTCGATTTACATGAAACTGAGCTCAAGCTCTAATCAAAAGTAACTATTTTATGTTTTGGTGACATGAGAGTTGTATTTTGTTCGACATGAAGATTGGTCTAGTTTCATTCTCACCCAAATTAATTCGTGAATCATAAAGTATTTTTTAATTTTTCAAACTGAACTTAATTGTTCTTCAACCCAAACTAAACCAAAGCCCTATTTTCGAATGTTTGACCTGGTTTGGACCTTTTTCACACACCCTAAGACCTATATTGTGCTTGTAAATTTTCAGTAAGAAATTTAAAAAGTTCATTATTACAAGTATATATTTGTTTAGTAACAATCTTGTGAACATAATCATACTGATCATCAACCTAAATTACAATGAAAGTCCTATATCCTTTTCTTTTCTTTTGCTTTTCCATTTACTTAGATGAACACTATAGCAAACCAAGCTTAGTTTTTTCTTGTTTCAATCACTACTATAGATAGGAGTGGATTTGAGTTGAGACGAGCTCGAGCTTGACTCGATTTGCATGGATCCGAGCTCAAGCTAGAATCGAGTTTTTAACTTAACTCATTACTAAAACAACATCCTTTTAATGTATATTATTCAAAACGACGTTATTTTATATTAAATTTTATAAGCTCGTGAACTTAATGAGTCAAACACCCTATAGCTTCAGCTCGAAAATATTAAACTTTCAAATTTGAGCTCCAGTTTGTTTGAGCTCGAATCTAGCCCTAACTGTAGAAGCTTATATTGTGAAATGCTCAGAGTTGAATGTATTGATTAGTGCTAAAAAAAAAAGAACTCAACAATTAATGATAGAGATAACAATCTGATTTTTTTTCTTTAAATAAAATGAAACACGATTGGTGTAATTTCTCATGAACAAGAATTAATAAGTTGATCCATTCAATTAGGATCTAATTTATTCTTACATAACATGAAAACCCCACATTTTTATTCTAAACTAAAAGCCAAGTGAAAGAGTTACTTTAACATATCTTAAAATGGTTACATGCTTGCCATTGAAGTTGAGTTGCTAACTAAAGTCAAATAAAGTCTAAGTTATTGTTATTATTATTATTTTTTCGGTTGAGCTGAGAAAATAAAGAATTGTATTTCTGATATGTGTATTACTAGAAGGTTTTAGACTTTTATGCAAGGACTAGACTATGACAGAAAAAGGAATCAATCAAAAGGATCCCCGGCTCAATCATCAAGCCAAAATTATTTTTTATAATCAAACCCTATAATCAATTAACCTTAATTGACTAAGTAAATTATATTAATTATTACATTTATAAGTTATGTTTTAGGTTACTTTGTATTTAGGATGAGTTAACAAACCATTAATTAGTTATTTATTTTTATTTATTATAAAGAAATCTCCATGACTCAAAGAGAATTTATTGACTAATATAAGGTTGAAAGATTATTCCTAGCAAGGGTATATTGTAAATCCAAACTCATACCCACCAATTTTCAAAAACCCAAAGTCCCACTCATAGGTGAGATTTTGGTTTTTAAAAGTTAATAGGTGTGAGTTTGAGTTTACACTATACCCTAGGTGGGAATAAGTTTTTGGGCCTTAATGTAAATATACACCTAACTACAAAAGTATCATGCACCTTATCCCTTGTGTTGGATATGATGATCTGAATTCAAGTTAACAAACGTTTCAAATTACAAAACGAGTATTTCAATATCTGACAAGTGTTCCATTAAGACACATTCCATCTAAAATATCAATTTTGGACAGAATAAGTAACAACTAGAAGGATGACCATGATTTAGACTTTTGGAATGGTGGTTTCCTCTAGTGTGAATGTTCCATCAAATTGAATGGCCATTGTTGCAATTATAAATATGTACTATTCATATATTTTGGTTTGGCCTAAAGACTTATTCCCACCCAAGGAATAGTGAAATCTTAAACTCATACCCGTTAACTTTTAAAAACTCAAACACTCACCTATCACCAAACTTCTATTAGAATAAAGGGTAAAACTATTATTTTATTGATAATATTAAAAAAATTATAATTTTATCCCATGTACCTCCTTAATTTTGAAAACTAACAATTTTTCAATAATCTTATATTTTCCAATTTTAAAAGGTGACTATTTACCCCCCAACTCTAAGGTTTCCTCTCTTTCTTGTTATAACAACTATCCACCCTAATTGTTTGAAAATTTTATTTCACCCCTAATGGTCTGTAAATCCTATTTCAAAGATGAAGCTCTTTCATATCCAGTCACACTCTGGCCAACGTCAGCCCTACTTTCTCTCCAATGCTTGAGTTGATGTTAGACCAAAGCCACACATTTCTTATAAAGAAAATCATAGACCAAAACCACAAAAATCGTAATAGTGCAAAGAATGCATCATAAAAAAGATATCGAAAAGGTGTGGGAGAGAGGTTGGAAATGTAAAAAACAGAGAGAGATGATATTGCTAGTGAAAAGAGGATAGAGAAGATGATTCGTCCTCATCCTTCTCTATCAATGAAGAAAGGTGATGAATCGTCTCTGTCTTTTTTGAGAGGAAGAGATTACGTCTCTTCATCAGACGACCTCCTATGATGGTCGTCTGAACAATTTTGATAGTGAGAGTAGGAAGAGGAAGGCGTTGGTGACAGAGTGGTGGTCAAAGAGGGGAGAAAAGAACAACCTAGGTATTAGGGGGGGGGGGAATAATCACTTTTTAAGACTTGAAATGTTTAAGTAGGGGTGAACTTGTTAGTTTTTAAAACTTGGGGAGGGAAATGAGATAAAATTATAATTTTTTAAATATTATTAATAAAATAACGATTTTACCCTTTACTCTAATGGAAATTTTAATAGATTTTGGGTGATTGGTGGATATCTGGGTTTTTAAAAATTGGAGGGTATGAGTGACAATTTCACTATACCTTGGGAAGGAATAAGTCTTTTGGCCTTTTGGTTTTTAAGAGAGACCTAAGTAAGTGGTTAAGGTTTTATAGTTTTTATATTTGATATTCGAGAGAGCGTCAATCTATTGCATTCCCCAAGTAATTAAGCTTCAATATTGTGAATTAATTTCTCCATCCTTTACCTAGGGTTTTCCCTATTTGGGTTTCCGTCAACTAAACAACTAAAATTGGAGATCCTTATGTGATGGATACCATTTCATTTCTTTCTCTATAAATGTTGTGATGAAAATAGATCTTACTATACGATCTATGCAATTAATCATTATGCAAGTACTGAGGAGGAAAAGTAGGAGGAAGTAAGACAAGCAAGGGCGACCATAGACTTTAATCATAATATCATTTCTTTCTCTATAATTTGGCTCTTGGTATAATATTCTCTCAGTTTTATTAACAAAAAATTAATATCTTGATCAGCCTGGTTTGAGAACTCAATTTATCCTCTTAGATAAGAACATTCAAGATGCTCATAATGGATTGTGAATCCTTTTTTTATGAACGAATAAAGAAATAATATTGGCTTATTATACAATATTTTTATACTTTATAATATAGACAATCACTTTTGATCTAGAGTACACTAAAAAAGAGTAATGACAATATAAAGAGCCTCGCATATAACCTAAGTTCATTCAATCAAAGGAGGATAGCAAACTGGCATTAAATTAAGGCCAAAAGACTTATTCCCACCCAAGGTTAAGTGAAAACTTGAACTTATACCCTCTAACTTTCGAAAACTCAAACACCCATCCATTAGCAAAATTCTGTTAAAAAACTCAATCAGTATTAAGGTCAAAATCATCATTTAACAAAATAATTTAAAAAACTAAAGTTCTATTGCATTTTCCCCCTTCAATTTGAAAGTCTAACAATTTTCTCCTATCCAAAGTTTGAAAAGTAGTAATTTCACCCCTCAAGTTTTGAAACTATCATCGGAGACAGTGAAGTTCATCATCTCTAGCCACGTTGGCTCTCCTTGCCAACTTATCTTCTCCTAGCAACTTGTTCCACACACCGATGACAAGTATTTCCTCTGACTAAGATGAAATTATTTTCATTAGAGTGTCTTCGTCTCAGACAAAGACAATTTCATCTTCGTCCAAGATGAAGATGGCCTTAGATGAAGATGTCATCTTCGTTTGAGAAACTATTAGATTTGCAAACTAGGGGGGAATGTGACAAAACTTTAGTTTTCAAAAATTATTTTGTTAAATGATAATTTTGCCCTTAACTTTAATTGAAAATTTTAACAGAATTTTGTTTATGGGTGAATGTTTGGGTTTTTTAAAGTTAGAGGGGTTCACTATACCTTGGGTGGGATCAAGCCATTTGTCCTTAAATTAATCCATCTAAATAGCCAAGGGCTTACAAATCTTACCCCAAACTTTCTCTAAGCAAGTTCTAGGCATCTCACACAAATTTCAAACCAAATTAATCCCTAATAAAGCCCTTAGAACCAGCAGCCCCAAACAAAGAGAACTACCTTCACGAAGGTTCAAGAATACATTTTAGTACTAACCTTACAAGGAAGCACTAACCTGGCATGAAAACTAAAACCAACGCCTTTAATCAACTGATCCATTAATCTAGAAAGTAGATAGGTTAACCGTGACTTCCATTACACATAATAGTAGTAACCAAGACAATGACGACACTCTTGTAGCTGAATAAGCCAGAGGAAGGAGAAGACCCAATTGACTAGACTTTATCGAGTAAGCTTTTTTAATTCATATATATAGCATGGCGAAGATAGAAGGATGAGGGAAAAAGCCTCCTAACTTGAATAAGACTTCAATAGGACAAAGCACACCTTCACAGGAAATGGCTGAGAGAATTCAAAGAACAACACCAGCTCCATAAAAACTATATATTGATTCTTCTTTTGTCAATAGAAATCATTTTTAGTTAGATTAAAGCTATAGTAAGTCAAGTGAAAGCTCAAGATGAAACTTCGATAATTAAACAATTAATTTCCTTTTGTTTTAGTTATTCATCTCCCATTTTTTGTAGTCTATTAATAACATAATGGATTCTTAATGATATTTATAAAATAAAAATTTCAAGACTGATGCTATGTATGCATTGCACTTATAATGAGTAGCAATTTCGATAATAATGATGATGTGTCAGTAGATTTAACTCTAGAAGTGTATGTTTTGCTTTGCAAACATGAGTTTTAGATAGATCATCCAAACATTGACTTTCATAATTAACTTTGTTGGATTATACCTTTTAATTTATTTTTTAATTTTTGTTCCACGTTTAGGTAATATGTGAATGAGTTTTGCACACATAACCTCATTTGCCTTATCAATAGCCTTTCATTCCACAAGTTCGTGATCAAGAATCTAGAATAGGTAATAAAATTGGCTTAAATACAATGTTAGGTAACCAAAGCTAAGGTAATCAACTATGTAATTAGAGCATTCCCCTTGTTTCTTTGGTCCTTTGTTTGGCTGGTAGCCCTTCAAGTACCAGTCTTCTAGTCTGGGCTTCTTCCCTTGTGTGTCTTTGTCTCTGATTGTGTTGTTGTGATGGTCTTCATTAGCTAGTGGTGTAGCCTTCCTCTTGATTTCACTCTGCTTCTATTACTAATCAGAGAGTTCATCTCTAGGGCTAGACGGTTGCTTTGGCTCTAGTTTTTGTTTAAATTAGAGTAAGAGTGGTTATTAGGTAATGTGTGTTTATCCATTAGACCTTGAGTTGCTTTTGTTCTAAGGTGGCATTTGGTCTACTCATTATGTTAGAAGAGAAAGGGTGTGATGGTAGGCTTTTGGCTATGTTTGTTAGTGTGGTTACTGAGGTGGCATTCTGGTTTACTAGTATGTTTTTGGCATTGTTTTAGTTTGGGTTCTTACTTATGGGTTATAGGGTTTGGGCTTGCTCTAGGATTGTTATTCTAGGGCCTTTTGGTAATGGTCTAGTAAAGTGTTCTATTTAAAAGTGGAGTTGGTATGGTCAAATTTTCTCCTCTATTTTGGAGTCATTCCCTTCTCTTTTTTAGGTGTTCTTTTTGGTTAGGAGGCTTTTTGTGTAACATTGTTATGGCTCATTCATCATCCCCATCTACTTAATAGGTTTTGCCTTGTTTGGTGACCATGTCTATTAGTGATAAGGTGGTAGTTGGTGTCTCTTCCTCCACCCCTATGGATAGGCCTAATTAGAAATCTTTTTTTGTGACTAATTGGGTGGTTAGCCTATTGAGTTATTATTCTCTTTCAAAGAATGAAAATGGTATAATCACAGTTGCTCCTCTGCTAGAAATCACATTACTTGATGCTATAAAATGGGAAGCCTGGCTGGCGAGTTACTTTGTTGACTCCAAGTTGCTTTACTGGTATGTTAATAACTTTCTAGAAGCTAATTAGAAAAAATTTTATAAGATAGAGTTGTTAGCAAATGGATAAAGGCACTTTTTGTTCAAACTTGGAAATGATTCTATGATGGAAGAGATTCTAGAGAAAGGATTCTGGATAATTGGAGGTAGGCCATTTGTGATTAAAAAATAGACTACCAACCTTAGCTTGGCATTGAATTTTCTTACAAAGGTCTCTATTTAGGTGAATTTGTATGGTATCCCTCTGAAGTTATGGACTAACAAAGGGTTAAATTATGTTACTAGTACCTTGGAGAAGCTATTATATATGGATAAAGTAATAGAGGAAGCTACCTAGATTAGATTTGCCAAAGTTCGCATTAAGTTTGATTCTGCAGTAGGATTTTCAGATGACTTTGATCTTGTTCTTCCCAAAGGTCTTTATGAATGTTAAGAAGAGCAAGAAATGAAAGAAAATGGCAAACTAGGGAAACATATCATTTTAGAAAAGAAGGTTGTGCATGTCTCAGCTGAGTCACAAGGGTTGCTAAGAAAGGTTCTCATTTAAGGTGGCAATCTAGTTGGTCGTGATCCAAAGTTAGTGTTGAATTTTGATCACCTTGTTGAGGAATATCCACTAAAAGCTTTTAAACCTACTGTCCAAGATCCTTGTGTATTTTCTGGCCAAATTTGTCTTCTGCTTATAGCATCTAAAAATGGTTATATTGTAGTTATTGAAGTGGAAATTGGCTTAGCTATAAAGGGTGTGAAATCTGATGAAATCAGTATGGAGAAAGTTATCCCTTAAGGTGTGCAACAGACTCGAAACTTAGAGACTATGGAAGATAGGGCTTCTTCGATAATCATCTCTTTTGGGAAGCTCTCAAAGTGGATGAAAAAGAGCTCTTGGAGACTAAGAGAGAGAATTTGGGCAAAATTAACAATAAGAGTTCTAATAAAAAATGTTTGGAGCATCCATCTCAACATTACTCTTATGATCAACATTGGAGCATGGAATGTTAGAGGGCTCAATAACACTCTAAAGCAAAATGAGGTTAGACTTCTTATCTCTAGAAATAAAATTGATTTTGTTGTTATTGTTGAGACTAGAGTTAGAAATAGCAACTTGGAAAAAGTTAACTGAAACACCTTTGAGAATTTGAAGTTTTGTCATAATAATAATCTCAATCCTAAGGGTCATACTTGGATTGAACAAAATGTGGGAAAATTAAAAGTGAATGTGATTGTTAAAAAAAAGCAATGTATTCATTGTGAAATGGAAGTTGTTAGTAACAATCCTAAAACTTTTGTCATTTTTGTCTATGGCCTAAATGGGTATATTGAAAGGAGAAAGCCATGAGAGGACATGGTGCGATTTAAAAATACTACTCATGGGCATCCATAGATGGTGTTAGGTGACTTTAATGTTATTAAAAAAAAGGGGAAAAGTTTGGAGGAGTGGCTAGATGGGAAGCTCATAAAGATGAATTCAATGTTTGTTGCAATAAGGCTAACTTTGATGATCTTAGATTCATGGGAAACTTTTTCACTTGGAGTAACATAAGTGTAAGAGATCATTATATAGCATGCAAACTTGATAGAATTTTGGTGAATGAAAAGTGGCTTGAAATTTTTCTAAAGTCATTGGGTATTTTCCTTCTGTGTGAGCTTTCATATCATAGTTCATGTATTCCTCTTGGTGGTGATAATGATAATTCAAGGAAAACCCGTTTTAAATTTTTTAACTTTTAAGAGGATCATGAGAATTTTCTTCCCTTGGTGGCATTTATTTGGCAAGAAAATGTGGTTAGTGATCCTTTATTTCATCTTGTTAAGAAGTTTAAAAAAGTGACTATGTCTTTCAAAGAGCTCATTAGAAAAGGGTTTTGGAACATTTTGGAAAGAGTGATATATGCAAAAGAGAATCTTAAAAGCCCCTAAATGGGTTTTGATAAAAACCCTCTTAACCAAAGTCTTACAAAGGCGGAGAAACAAAGGGCTAGTGAATTTCATAGGCTGAGTTAGGCGGAGGAATCCTTGATGAAGCAAAACTCTAAAATTAAGTGGCTTAAAGAGGGAGATCAAAACACATAGTGGCTTAAAGAGGGAAATCAAAACACAGGTTACTTTTTCAAAAACATTAAAGGTAAACTCAATAGGAATGTTATTGAAGGCCTTTTCCGTGATGATGGTTCTTTTATTTGTAAGAAAGGGCAAAATAAAGAAGAATTAATATCTTCCTTTGAGAATTTGCTTATGTCCTAAGGTGGTGAAGATTTTGATAGGAATTTTAAAGGTTTGCTTGACTTTGTTATTCCTAGAGCCATGCCTAAGATATGATTAAAGAGGTGTCAAGTGAAGAAATAATATATATATTTGGGATGAATAACAACAAGCCCTAGGCCTTGATGGGTTTGGTGCTTAATTCTTCAAGAAAGCTTGGGAGATTGTGGGTAAAGATGTGGTGGAAGCCATCAAATTCTTTTTCACCTCGGGTTCTTTTTTTTAGAAGGTTAATTGCATAATCATTTGTTTTATGCCTAAGTGTGACAATCCTTTTTAGAGCTAAAGATTTTAGACCAATATCTTGTTGCAACACTATCTACAAGTGCATTATTAAAATCATAGTAAATAGATTGAAGATCATCCTCTCTCTCTTCATTAACAAGGCCTAAGGAGCCTTTGTTAAGGGAAGGAAAATTAGTGATAACATCTTTATATATAATGAACTCCTTCATAATTACGTTAAGAATGTGAAAAGCTCTAAGAAATGTGCCATAAAAGTTGACCCTATGAAAACATATGACACAGTGGATTGGAAATTCTTGTTGGCGATTCTTAAGAAGATTGGCACTTATCCTATGTTTATTAGATAGGTTAAGGAATGTATTGCCACTCTCTTTTTCTTAGTGAACATTAATGGGGAGCTTAAAGGTTTTTTTAAGAGTTCAAAAGGGCTTAGGTAAGTCTTGGGGCCACCGTTTATGCTATTCGGAAGGAAAGAAATAATAGAGTTTTCTCTAGAGGTAACCTCCCTAAAAAGGAAGTTAAAGAAAATGTGAGGAGAATAATACAAGATAAAGGTGCCAAACTAACGAATGTGAGATTTAATAGTGAAGCTAGAAATATTGCTTTAAGATGGAGTCTTCCCCAATGCATCTTCAAAATCATCTATGACTACAATCAAGGGAATCAATGAGCTCCCTTTTTTTCATTCTAACATGTTTGATTTTTGCAGGTTTCTCCTTTTTCTAAAGCTATTAGAAATTTTCTTACTCACTTGGTCGTTTTGTTTCTTGTTGAATTTACTAGGGTAGTCCTGGTGTTTTGTTTTTTCTCTCTAGACAACTTGCTCCAATCATACCCTTTACTGCCTTCTCTTTATGTTGTTAGTCTTTGTAGTGTTATCTCTTCTTTGTTTTTATTGTTCTACTACTCAGTATTAGCATAACCTTGTCCCTACTTCTTGGTGTAGTTAGGCTTGGGTGCATGTATTCTATCTTTTTGTTAGGTTTCAATGATTTTTTAAAGCCTGCAAAATTATCCCCTGTGTTAGATTCCCATATTTGTTTCATGAGTTAGCAGTGCCTGTTTGATTCTTTGCTCTATATGTTGTTTTGTTCAAGATTTGGGCTTATTTTCTATGTTTCTAGGTTATTGTTAGAAAGCTCCATTCTGGCCTTTCTTGTCTTTCTCAACTTCTAAACTCTTGCTCTAGCCTATTTTATGCATTTTCTCCTAGAAACAATTAGTGCAAGGTTAGGGTTTTTCATTGGAAGCAAAGTTTTTCCAAGCTGCATGCTAAGTTTTCTCTTGGTTTTTTGGTTTATGTTACAATTTGGGGTAGTTGCTCACTTTGATGATGCTCTTGTCTGGTTCTCAAGCAACAAGCCTAGCAAAATTGCTTGATATACTCCTTATGCTAGCCTTTTAGTGTTAGTCCTACTTTTTGCCTTGTATAGGATGTATAGTTTGAATTGTGTTAGAAGTTTTTATGTGTATATGATTTGGTTTGTGTCTACTTTTGTGCCTCTCTTGAGTCTTATCTTTATTTGCCCTCAGATAATCGCTCAATAAGTGGATTCCTTTTGTAGTTTGGTTTGCCATAATCCTACTGCCACCTTTTTTGTTAAGTGAGCTTAGGTTGTTTTCACTTTTGTCTCAAAATTGCGTTTGTTGTTTTATTAAACTTTTACTTAGCAAAAAAAAAAAAATGCGACTGAATGTTACCAAACATAATAAATCTATGATTATGTGAATTTCACACAAATTAAGTCATAGCTTTTTACTGTATAGTTATTTATTTTTGATAAAAAAATTTTAAAAAAATGTCACGCATATTAGCAACTTAAATAAAGTTTCACTTACCTTCTTTATTTATTTGTAATCACAAATCAAAAGTCAGCAACATTTTTTTTCCCTTAGGATATTAGTAATGATTAATTTTTAAAAAATAAATAATTATTTTAAAATATGATTTTGTAAGAGGATATCTGTTTGATCTCTTCAACTACTTAAACTCAGTAAATTATATTTTGGAAAACAAGTGACACTTACTAAACTATTTGATCACATAAATGTGCTTGTTGGAAAAGGTAATGTTTTGGTCTTCTAAAGAGAGGTTATGACCATCATAGCAATTGTCACAGGGGTGTTTCTTTAACGTGCCAATGGCACTACAACTGTTAGAATAGATGCCCTAAAGCCAATTGATTTGATACTTGTAATTGTAATTTATCTTATTAATTAATAAAAAGATTTATAGTTATTCAGTTCATATATTTGTCTATTATATGATTGTGCAAATAACATGCCCTTAAAATAGTAGAATTGTGACTAGAAGATTAGACAACTTATCATAGGAACCTTATACACACATTAAGTGCTCATTCTAGAAATGTCCATAATCCTAACATTACAATGATCAAGGGCACATGTAATGGTGATGAGATTATCATAGTATTGAGTGACTCTACTGAAAGGTGATGATAGTTCTCACATGTTAAAGTTATTTGTTGACGGCTTGGTGTAACACATGGATACACATTGTAGATGTGTTTATTGGACTGAACTCACGAGTGGAAATTCATATTAATGGTTGCTCCAATGTCTATGAAACAAATCTTTTGAATGTCATGGGTGCATGAAATCCTTTAACTTGAGGTTACTAAACTATCTCATATACGGACTAGTATGGTTTGACTTTATCCAAAGTATCGCTTTAATAGGGGTATCATAAAGGTAGTGATTGGTCCTATCGTAAGATGTGAGGAGGCTATGGTTGATCAATAAAAGGTTTGTCACTCTTAAACACAAAAGAAGATATCTCATATGTGAATACTAAAAGACATTCAAACTAATCTGTGTAAGTTATTAATGTGTATCATTTTTTATCGAGGAACCACTAAGATAGACACACTTCTATATCTCAACCTCGAGAGATATTGGTTAACAAGATGATTGAATTGTACCTAATTGTGATATTGTAAAAACTTATAGAGATGTTTGCTGACACTTTGTCGTCTAGATAGCCATGACACTTTGCTAAAGGTCAATCTTGCTCTATATTTGAATTCAACCCAAATTCATATATTGCCAATTTGATAGAGAGCTTATAGGTCATATATATTAAGGGGTTGATATGAGCCAAGAGAGAAGAATCGTTTGACAATAGTCTTGAGATCATGAAAAAGAAAAACGCATAGATATGATTTGACTAGAATCATTTAGTGTGCATGGTGCCATATGACATCGTGCAAATACATTATATTGTTTCGATTAGACCTATTTAGAAGCCTAACCGAGCAAGGCCAAATAATGGATGCAAGTCAACTAGCTGAGTTAACTCGTATTAAGGTGTTTTAGTTAAATAAGGATTCTTCAAAGTCTTTATTTAATAGAAAGTTTAGATTGAGTTGGAATCCTAATTTGGGATTCCTACGCATTCAAACTTTTAACAAATCAATAATCTTAATTTAATAAGAACTTTTGGTCACTTTATCACCTAAGTAGTTAGAATTCTAACTAACTTAGGATTCATGCACACCTTATAAATAAAGATATTTACTTTGAGTCAATTTTTTGTTTTCCATAACAAGCAAACACATACATCCTAAACACACATTTTCATGCCTAAAACATTATTGACACAAGTTTTCATTGTCGTGAACTTCTTCTCACATTGCCTTGATCCAATTTCAAAGATTCAATCAACAGAAGCCCTAATAGCCTTCTTTATGAATTACCTCCTATTTGTGCTCTACATAGATACCAAGGTGCCATCTCAAGAGGGTTAGATAGTGATCTTTATATAGCTACGTGAAGTCTTAGAGGAGCCAACAACACAAGTATAATTTCTAAACACCCTATATGTGTTTAACAAGTTTATGAATCTATGAATTAAAATGGGTATCTTAAATGGGTTTTAGAATATATGATATTTTTAAAAAAATTTTAATTTAATTACACTACCATTTAATGGTGTTTTAATACTCGATAAATATAACACCATAATATAGCCAAGCTCCCCTAAACTTGGATCTACAATACTCCAACTCCATTTAAAGCTTTACAACTAAAGTACGATTAGCAGCGTTACAGTGTGCTACAGAGATTTTAGTACAACTCTGGCTTAATGCCTCGCTCTAAAGCATTTGCTTAAATAGAAAACCCTACTAAAATACCACAGACAGTCCCACACAAACTATTACATATTTCTATTTTTATGTTAGCCAAGTCTATCTCACCTTTAGCCATTTGCATCACCATCAAGTTCTTACATGGCTTAAGACTTGATTTACTCATAAGAAAGCACCCCTGCTTGTTTTTGCTCAATTACCCATTCATCGGTCATGCACTCTACCTACACACCTGTATAGCATTCTAGCATTACTATTCTCACGCACCCGTGCTTCTGCCTATTTGCACACTTATATGAAGATTAACAACTTGTCTTATGTAAAAGCATTCTAATAAGCTCTTACAACAATGTTGTTATGGCATATCGTGCCATGCCACTTCAAGGTCTACCATCAAGCCCAATGTGTCAACCAATGCACTTGTATGCCTTTGGATTTTAGGGGTGTGATAGTAGCTCAGAAAACATCACTTAAAATCTTACTGATTGTCAACAATGAAGAAAACTGAGAAGTTTTCTTAGATGATAAAAAAGAATGATAGAAGTAAACTTCAGTTAAATTTTAAGACAAAATAATGAAAAACAATATCATCATCAAGTTAGAAGTTTTGAACGGTTATTTTGCTTTAAGACAAAAATGGATTATAAAGTGACCATAGAATAGATGAAGAATTGTGAATTGAAGATCACAACTAGAACAAAGTTAATCATGACTATAGTTACAAGTAGAAAAAATAATCTTCATTGTCTTATGTTAGAAATCCCAAGTCTTTCTCTACTATAGGAAAAATTTTTCAATCTAGAATTGAAAATCCTAATAATGAAAAAGTTCTTAAAGAACTCTAAGAAATAATATGCTTAACTATGTAAATCAAAAAACTCTAAATTTGTGTACCCAGATTCAATTCTGTATTTCAAATATGATATGAAAAATTCCAATTTAATGATTTTCATAACATAATTTGTTTGGTAATTGTCTTTGCATTCTTAAGAGGCATAATTTTTCTCTCAATTGCATATTTAAAGACCTTGTGTTTTTTGGTTCTTTTCTACATATGTTGGGTGAGAAGAAATTATAATAATAGCATAACCTCTCTTTTGGCAGATGTTTGGACATTTAAATATGTTCCAACTGCAACCTCGTCTCCCACCAACTGTCTATTGGTTGTTAACTACAAACAAGTTGGGTCGACACATTATAGGTGGATCCAAACCTAACATCTCCCACTAATACATGACAAGACATTTGAACCAAATATTTAAACACAATAATCCCATACAATAGTTTATTTCATACTTGCAAATGTGTTATGTGACCTTATAAGCAACCTGTATTGAGGAGCTTATTACTATACATTTGTTAGAAATAACATAGTCATTTCAACCCACAAAAGTATCAAATAACAACAAAGAGTCTAAGAGTACCAACATAAAATAAGTCTCATAAAGTCTCACACAGTGAGGAAGCAGGATTCATTCACTAACTACCTTTATTGGTCATCTTACTTATGCACACATGGTATGAAACATATGCTACAGTGTATATTCTCCACAAATATCATTACACCAATATTGCACAAATCTTAGTTTAGCTACTACATGCACCACCTAACTTGAGTTCTTAAACATCTTCAAAATTGTAGGTATTTATATTTATTAAGAACTCATATATGACATTCACAAGTTATTTGGACTTAGGGAATCTAAACTAGTCATTATCAAATATATTTATCCATGACCTTATCTTGATTAATTATCAAGACAACATTTCAGCTCTGATAATTATTTTCTTAAGAAACATGTCTCCTCTTTGCATGCTCTCTCAGTGCCAAAGGCGATTGCTTATTAAGTGAGTCAATTTCTAACTTGTGTGACATTATAACCTTGCTAAGCTTTCAAATAGAATGATGTATGTATAATAAAACACCAAGAATTTTAAAATACAAGTTCAAAATAAAATGAACTTAATTTCATGGCTTTCGACATTGTGTTACCAATATAATATATAAGCTTAATAACTTATCAATCACAATCTAGACAATCCAAGAGATTTGATGTGTCCAAGATTTATATCACTTGGAGCAAGTTTAGTCAAAGGATCAGTGACCATATAATGTGTATAAATATATTGTATGTTGAATTCCCTCTTGAAAGTGATGTCTCTTACAAAATTGTGTTTAGTGTTAATATGTTTGGTTTTGCTATAAAATTTAGGATTTTTTTTGTAAAAAGCTATCTCAGTTTAGTTATAACAACTATTACTCCAACAATATCGTCCTATATACCTAGATTTATGGAAAATCTTCTTAACCAAAATAATTTCTTGTACAATCATGGAATAAACTATATACTTGGTTTCATTATGGATAAAGTTATGCATATCTATTTCTTACTGCTCTATGATATAGAACCCTTTTAAGCAAGAATGCATAACCAGAAATGGATTTGTGTTGGTTTAAATTACCTTTTTAGCTAGCATCTAAATGGTCAATCAAATGCAAATTTGATCTTTGATAACATAAACAATAACCCACAGTGCCTTTAGATATTTCAATATCTTATTGATAGTCTTTCATTGCTTTTTTTGAAGATTCAACTAATATCGAATAACCAACCCGACACACAAAAACAAAATGTTTGGCATGTACACATCATAATATACATAAGACATCTAATTGTATTTGAATAAAGTACTTTTAACATTTCTCTTCTTTCATCATGAGTTTTGGGACATATGTCTTGGCTTAATAATTCATCATTTGACATAAGAACATCAATGGGTTTATAATTCACCATATTAAATCGTTCTAGAATCTTTTGAACATGATACTTTTATGACGGAATCAAAAGTTTCTTTGAATGATCTTTTTAATTTTACTGCGTAATATGTAATTTGCTTCACCCATATCATTCATGTCAAAATTCATAAATAACCTACCATTAATAGACATCATATACTCCAAATCATTTCCAACCATTAACACATCATCTATGTATACAGATAGAATTACAAATTTGTTATCAGACTTTTTCATATAAACATAGTAGTCTTGATTAATCATTCTAAACTCATAAGACATTATAACTTTATGAAATTTTAAGTACCACTATCTGGATGGTTGTTTTAGTTCATATATCAGTCTTTGAAACTTACACACTTTATGCTTCTAACTTAAAACAAAGAAATATATAGGTTGTTTCATTTAGATTTCTTTGTCAAGTTTTCTACTAAGATAAGTTGACTTGACATTCATCTGATGTAACTTTAGATCTAAGTGTGCTACTATAACTAGAATCAAACATATTGAAATAAATCTTACAACTAGAGAGCTTGTTACTGAGTATAGCCTTTCGCCACAAAGAAAGCTTATATTTATTTATTAAGTCATCTACATTACATTTGTTTTTTGGTGAATCCATTTTTGTCCAATAGGTTTTTGACCTGATATTAAGTCAACCAAACTTCATACTTGGTTTATTTCCATGAATTTCATCTCTTCTTCCAATGTATCTTGCCATTTTTCTTTCTTATCAAGGGATAAGAGAACTTCTTGTATTGTTTTAGTAACTTCATCATCTTGAGAAGTGGTAATGAAAACTTCATTTTCAATTTTAAAAAAAGTCACTTAGGTATTGTCAATTGTCCACTCCTACGTAATTAAGGATCATCGCTCCTACTATCTGTAATAGATTAGAGTTCAATCTTATTGCTCTTATTTGGTTGAAATGGATGAGATAAACAATTAAGGGTATTGCTCCTACTATCCAAAATAGGTAGAAGCTCAATCTCACTTACTTCTAGTGTCCAAAATAGGTAAGGTATTATCTTTTAGGACTCAACCAATAGTTGTTGAAATGTTCCTATTCCTATTCTTTTTCTATCTCATATAGATAAAGATGTTTATCAATATCATCTCTATTAGGAAAAAATATCCTCGATAAATATAGCATTTATAGATACCATTTAGTTAATCTTTCAGTAGAACCTTCCCAATGAACATATACCCTTTAGAGTATTCAAAGTATCTTCAAAAGATACAATTCTTTACTCTCGGTCCTAATTTTTCAAACTTATAAAAAGAGTAATGGATAAACACTATTGGCCCCTAAGGTCACAATTGATTTAAATCAAGTTTTCTACTGGTTCATAACTCATAGGGAGTGGAAATAACTGATTTAAAAGGCATTCAATTAGGTATATGGTTGTAGTTAACAACACATCACCCAAAAATGATACTGGAACATTTGCCTACACCATCGCTGACCTAACCATTTCCAATAGAGTTATATTTCTCCTTTTCTACTACACAATTTTGTTACAGAGTTACTTGGAATTATTGATTGCCTTACTTTTCCTTTTTTATTATATAGTTCTTTGAACTTTTCAGACAAATACTCAAGACTTCAATTAGTTTTTAAAGCTTTATCATTTTGTCTAATTGTTTCTCAACCTTATTCATATAGTGTCTAAAGTAGTTTATTACTTCCAACTTAAAAGAGATCAAGTAAACAAGACTGAATCGAGTATATTCATCTATAAAAGCAATGAAATACGAGATACCATATCTAACTTTACATTTATAGAACCACATATGCCTAAGTGTATAAATTGCAAAGAACAACTTTTTTCAACTTTCGCAAATGGTTTTCTAATAGTTTTTCCAACTAGGCATTAATGCTCACATGTACACGATTCAAATTATATGAAAGTTCATAATAAACCTTCACAAACCAATCTATACATTTTATCTTAGCTTATGTGCAACTAATCTAGCATGTCGTGACCAATACCATAAAACCATTCAACAACAAATTAAATCCATAGAAATCACTACTATTATATATTTTGACAGAGTTCCCAAAGAAATTAAAAATTGTATCATAATTTAAGTAGAACAAGTAATAAGACCAAAATTTGTTAAATGTTTAGAGCATATAGGACTTCTCGTCGGCATATGGTTCAACCCTAGTATTGTTACCTACATAAATCTATCTTGTCTTCTACAGAATTTAATAGAAATCCACTAAAGCTCCTTTATCATGAGCTATATGATTTATGGCTTCTAAGTTATAGTTTATATAGGATAAGACTCAATTAATTGCAAATACTAAAAAACGTTTCATCACTTAAAGTATAATGAGACAATATCTTTTTCGACTCTGTGCATTCACTTATGAAATGACCTTTCATGTCATAATGATAGTAAGTCATCTTATTTTTTTCTCTCTTTCCAGCACATTTATCTTTCTTTTGTTGGAATTGCTTGTTATTATTTTGAAAGACTTGTACAATTTCTTTCTTTTGGGTTTAAAGCATAAAAATTCATGGAACTTGACTTTGCAATGTATGCATGAGCATCTGGTCCAACTACCTCAAAGTGCTCGTCTTCTAGCTCAATGCGACGAGAAAAATCAACAAACGTCTTTATACTCTCATTGTGGATCATGTTAATCTTCATATGTTCCCAACTTTTAGGGAGAGATCGTATTATTACATAAACTCATTGTTCATCTGTCAAGTTATGCCCTACTAACTTCAGTTCCATAATCATATTTGACATATCTCTCAGATGGTTTTTCATCAACTTGTTGGGGCTCTTCCTATGTTTATCAAATTTCATGGTTAATTACCTCAATTTAGGGATTGCAGCTTCTCCAAACATTTTTTTTTTTAACTATCCTTTTGGCATGTACAGTTGAGTATTATTGGTGCTCGTATACTAAATCATCAATCATAGAGTTGGTCAAGATACCACACACAGTGGATTCTTTCTTCTTACATGCGTGATACACGTCCATGTCACATTTGTGTTGGGCTTTTCAAGGGTTCTACCCCTCAACTAGTTGCAGCTCTATGATAACTCGATTTATGGCCTGTAAGGCCTCTTGCTCATCTAAGATATAATACATCTTTAAATGTCATATGTTATAATTAACCCTATTCAAATTCTCACTCTTATTTAAATCAGTTAATGTATTCTTGGATGTCATGGTCATCATAGAGACATATCAGACACAACATTAACTAAAACAATTAAATACACATCAATTATCACAATTGCATATTAAAAATTAAAATATCTCACATATGACACATATTTGAAAGTTCACTATGTTTCCTATCATTTTTCATGACTTAAATGTTTGACATTTTATAAATCAATCCAATTGCGTCAATTTAATTATGAATGAGAATTTCATTGAACCTACTAATCTTAGAATTTCCATATTTAACATTTATAATATGTGATACAACAAATGCATCACGACTATGATTAGGACCATTTCATCATCTCGTACAATTTCTCGAGTCATTTTATCCATGATAAAGCTCTTATGTTATTTGCGACAAGCCAAATGCCTCAAATTTCTTTGATTTAAGAATAACAATAAAGTGATGGATTTTCTCATATTCATTACTATGTGCCGTTATTCAACAAGTTGTAATGTATCCACATAATCCTAAAAGTTCCTCACATTTTTGTCCTAAACAAGATTATTTGTTACAAGAGTCCAACAGTCAGACATGGAAACAAGTAGTCCATATATCATCTCTTTTCCAATTAGAGGTATGCAACTTATTTCTAAGTCTAAATCTTTATTTTATATATATAGTCTCAGTATGTACCATTAGGTTATCAAATGATCACATCTTATATTATATGTGATGGTCTTTAGTTAACAAGTTTGCATGATTTAGAAACATGTGTTTTGAAGCATTGTTACATGTTTGCATGAGCTGGAATTAGGCATTACATGTATTTATGCATCATAGGACCCACTAGATTGTTCCATGTGTAGATCCAAGCATCAAATAGTTGTCATGCATAAGAAGACGGCTTTCACATGCTCCTACGCATCGAAAACAAGGTCCCACATAGCTTCACACACCAAAATAAGGTCACACATCTTCACAAGCTAGAAAAGTGGCCATACGTGTCTTTACACATCGAAATAATGGTGAATGTGCCTTTATTTGCATACACACGCTTCCAAACATCAAGGTTGACCTATCATTGATCAATTGTTGATGTTTGACTAGTCAACCATTGACCACTGATCAATCTATGACCAATAGATGTTGACTGATTCAGGTTGACCTGTTGATCAAACAGGTTATATAATCATGTTTTTCCAACCTGATTACAACCCACAATGGTTGAAGAATCCTAATTTTTTTTGTCATTAATTCATTGTTCCCAGCTATAAATCAAACCAAAAATATTAGGCTTTGAAAAAGCAGATACTGGCAGTCCTCATCGTACCAACTTTAACATCATTGTCACCAAAATTTGGTGAAACGGTGACTTGACTTTGGCCTCTAAATTCATTGATTCAAGGCTATTTTTTATGCGATTTTTATATGTAAAGTGTATCCAACAATCATATTAATATGTTTCCAATTTTCAATTTCACACAATTTGATCAAATTTAATTCAAAATCAAAATTCGAATTTTCACCAATTTAATGGAAAATATACAATCTAAAATAGAAATTTTATAGAATAGCATAAAATCATCAACCTAGGCTCTGGTACGAATGTTAAATAATGTCTAATTCTGTAAATCTAAAAACTCTAAATTTGCATACTCAAATTTGATTCTTTATTCCATATGTGATCCGAAGCATTCCAATTTAATTATTTTCACAATACAATTTGCTTGGGTAGTATATTTACATTCTTTGGGAGGTGCAATTTTTCTCTGGATTGCGTATTTGGAGACCTTATGTTCTCTAGTTCCTTTTTGCATATATTGGGAGAGAAGAAATAATAATAATAATGTAACCTCTCTTTTGGATGATGTTGGGACATTTAGATATGTCCTAACTACGACCTCAACTCTCATCAATTGCGTATTAGCAATTAATTGTAAACGAATTGAGTCAACACATCTTAGATGGAACCTAACCCAATAAGAAAAAACGGGGAATCAAATTCTCTTTCTTTTCAAGAACATTGTGTGCAATTCAGTGAAGATGTCATAAGAATTCTAAAGAATACCATAAAAACGAAGAGAATTGCATAACTCCAATTTCATTAATAGAAATTAATTTGATTCAAATTAATGAAATAAAAAAGTGCAAAATTATACACTGAAACAATGAAACAAGAAATACCATCAAAGACTACTATTGAAGCAATGAATCAATAAATTGACTTCACAAATTAAATTGGTGATTGCACGACTAGTTCGGATCGAATCTAATCCTACTTAAAATGAAAAGCCACATATGAATCATATTTTCCAATAATAATAAAAACAATAAAATTGTACGCATATTTTTTAATACATTATTAGATGTATAAATAATGTGTCTGTAATTATGCACTTAAAAATATGTATAGATTGAACACACATATATAACTTTGCTCTAATAAATAAAAGTTTGCTTTTTCGAATTTAGTTTTAGCTTATATGTAATTTAATTTGTAGAATCTGAGAATCGGGTGTTTCATAAATGGGTTTCTTTTCTAAGACAAATGAAAAAAGAAATTAAAATACATATAATGAATAAAGATGTTGATTGACCTTTTATGGGTCTTCATACAAAATTGAAAATACAGTTATGAGAATTAAAATGGAAGCAAAATGTTATCAAATTTCTACAAATATAAAAACTATTTTGTGGACTAGAATAATATATATAACATTTCTTATTAAAGTATTCATATAAACTAGCATAATAATATGTGATTGAATAATATGAATCTCATACTGATGTTATTTTAGCTTTTAGTTTATCTTTATTTTTTATAAAATTTAGAAAAATGTCACTTAAAGTAATTGTTAATATACTTTTAATACTTTATTTATTTGTAATTACATATAAGAATTGGAGTGAAAAATTTTGTGAAAATTTTACAATTATATAAGAATTGAAATATTATTTGTAATAAAATTACATGTATAAACATCTTTTACTACTTTATTCATACAAATTAGTGTGAAAACATGTGATTAGATTATGTCACGCTAATCTAATTTTAAATTTTATTTTATTACTATTTATTTTTTACAAATTTGAAAAAAAAAAGTGATTTTGCAATGTCATGCATATTCGCAACTCATACGTAAAGTTCCACAAATTGAATATAAATAATTTCAGTGATGCTTCTACTCATTTATTTTTTTGTAATTATATATTAATAAATATAATAAAATTATGTATACATACTTGAATTCACAAAATAAGTACACAAAAAATGTGTCTTCATGTTATTAAGTGACTTTAAATTAAGGATAAAATAACATATAATTACATTATAACACATCATTTATATATCTATTTTGTATACTTAAAATGTGTCCACGTAGTATTGCTCTAATAAATATGTTAACCCATATCTTTGTTTCTTCCAAATATTGGTGGCAATTAATTTTTTTTGGTTTTTTTTAATTTATTTACAGAACAACCCTTTATGCTTTTTAGAAAAAAAAAAAAACCATTTTTCGAGCCTTTGAATCTCCACCCTCCTTTTAGCAATAGCCATCTATCAAAATTTTAGAAATTTATGAAAATGTACAAGAAAGCTATTTCTTAACCAAAATTGGAAAGAGCAAAGCAAGAGGCTTTTATAATAATTAACTTTGGATTTGATCCAGATTGGCTCGAATTTAAATTCAAATTTGTACGTATGGACTCATTTTATTTCTCATTTTATTTGTTCTATATATAACACAGTATATGTTATATATGAGAAACAAATCATCCCCTAATCACACATTAAACGATTGATCCATCCAATTTCAACCATCGGGCGAAGATCTGTCTTGCATTTACACACTCCACAAAGGAGTAAAGCAAGTGAAACATCCCCACAAATAGAGGCCCAAGATCGGGCAAAGTTAAATAATTGTATGGACCGAAGATCTCCCCCGGTGATACCACTTGTTGGGTCTTCATAAAGTGTTATTAGGACTCAAACTCACCCCCAAAACTAGTCTATAAAGCGAGATTTTCTCTCGCACTTATATACTCAACAACACTCATCTTCATTCTCAATGAACGTGAGATTCTTTCCAGCGCTTATAATGTTAGAATTCTTATCTAAATAGAATTTCCAGTGTGTTTTATATACAAACACTCCTTTATTGATTTACCGCAAACCCACAATTTGACATACACTAAAACATAATATTGCATTTAACTCAGGTTTGGAGTTCATGGGGCATAAGTCTTATTTTCAATCAATTGCATTGACAACTCTCATATTGGATAAATTCTATCAATTGAGCCTCTATGGGTAGAACGACTAGTTAAAACATGGACTATCAAGTTTGGAGTTAGAGTACTTAGGTGCATATGTTTGTATAGAAATAGGAGAATCTAGTAGTAGGTTATTAGTCTCTCTGAGATTTACTGATTTGGTGGTCGAACTCCACCATATGGGTTTCTAGCCACAAAAAAATCTAAAAATCAACATTATAGCAATATCAGTGTTATTGAATTTAACTCAATATTTAAATCATAATTTGATGGTTTAAAAGAAAGTTATTTTGGCGTCAACATCATTACTCTTTCCAACTTATATTAATAGCTATGTAGATGACAGATCAAAAAATAAAGGAGTAATTTTACAACTCAAAAAGAATAACATAAATGGAAGATGATCAAAGGATTCCTTTCAACTAGTTGATGTAGACAAATTCATAAATCTCCCGGTCTCACAAAGCCCCTATAAATATTCTATTTCATAAAAATGTTTCATAAAATGATTTTAACTTATAAAAGCTATATATCCATTCTTTTATTGTCAATAAAAATTGTTATTGAGTTAGATTAAAACCGCAGGAAGACTAATGCTCACCTATGCAGGAAGACTAATACTCATAAAGGCCATCCTTTTCAGGTTACAAATTTATTGGTCCTTGCTCTTTATTTTGCCTTCCGAGGTTCTCAAGGAGATTGCTTCCAAGTTGAGAGCTTTTTTTTGGGCGGGGGTGGATTTGAACTACCATAAAGCCAAGGTTGCGTGGGAAGATATTTGTGTGCCTAAGGAGGAGAGGGAGGTTTGGGAATCATGGCTGGTAAAGAGTGGAACAAAGTGGCGATAGCTAAACATCTTTGGAACCTTGCCCAACCCAAGAGCAACTCCATTTAGGTTAATTGCATTCGAGGAAATAGACTCAAGAGGAAGAACTTATGGGACGCCAAAGCCCCGGGAGTAAGCCCATGGTTTTAGAAAAAATTAACGAAGCTTAGAGAAGAGATAAGAGATTAAATCAAAACTATTATTGGCAATGGTCATAACGCCTCCTTGTGGCATGATAATTAGCACCCTTTGGCCCACTCATTAAAAAATTTGGAGACTGAATTGTTTATGACTCCGGACTTGGTATCCATGCTAAAGTAAGCGATATTATTGAGGGTGGTGGATGGAAATGGCTGGTGGCTAACTCTAGAAACTCTGGAGACTTGGGGGAAGCTAAAGAAAGCTTAGTCTCAAACCCGCATAATGGTGAAGGCAAAGTGGTTTGGACTCAAAGACCCAATGGTCTCTTCTCTATCAACTTGGCTTGGAATGAATTCCGGTTAAGGAAACCCAAAGTGAATTGGCACTGCTTGGTTTGGCATAAAAAGAATATTCCAAGACATTCAATCATCCTTTGGCTAGTTATAAGAGGGAGACTCATCACAAGAGACAAGCTCCAAAGATATGGGATTACCAATAGTGCAAGATGTGTCCTTTGTAATGATTGTGATGAAAGCCCTGATCAACTCTATTTCCAATGTCCGTTTAGCAATTTCATTTGGAGTAAAATCCTTGAACCCAACCTCTTGAGTTATAGAGCCCAAGATTGGGATGGATATATAGATAGGATTGCTAAGGAATGGAAAGGAGAAGGCCTTGTGCAAACAAACACCCTTGAAGATGGGCTTGGGCGCTAGTGTTTATGCAATTTGGAGAGAGAGGAATAAAAGATGCTTCTCGAATCAAACTTAAGCCAAGGATAGTTGATCAACTGAGAAGGTTGATAAGAGAAAAAGGGGCTGAGCTTTCAAACTTCAAGCTTACTATTAAAAATGTCATTATTGCAAAAAAGTGGAGTCTTCCAAGAAGCATTTTCTGTGATAGAGCATTTTAGACTTCATGTATTCTGGAGATGGAGTTGCCTTGGGCAACTCCTACATTTAAAGTTTGGGCCAGAAACAAGCTCGGGTGGAGGATGTATTTTTCCACTAACATGTGTGTTGTTTTGCAGATTTTTTCACCCTTCATTTTTTTATTGCTGATCCTCTGATAGATCTTTCGATTATCTGGAAGGCTGAGCTTCTTCTACCTCTTTGGTCTTGGGGGAGCCACCGTGACTGGTGCTTCTATGCTGATCATGGTCTTTGGTGGAAACTGGATGCTACTGTCTTGGTACCTGGAAGCCAGTTTCTGCATGAAGTTTTTCTAGACTTTCTGTAAGTTGCTGCTAACCATGGAGAATGAGCTGCTAAGTTTCTTCTTGTCCACTCAGCTGAGATGTTATCCCCAGACTGCCTATTTTCTGTCTTTGCTGCCACAGGCTCCTGATATGCAGTTCTCTCCACCCTTGCTTGGAGTCTGCTCTGTTTCAGCTTGGAAATTGTTGCTACCTGTTCAAGCTTCTTCTCGATTCTTCAGGATGTCTGTTGTTCTGTGTTTCTCCCAGATTGCGACATCCTGAGTTGCAAACACTCTTGGCCCAGCAAGTTGCATAACAACTCTAACTCAACAGTCCTGTTTATTGGCCTCGAAGACAACTGTTACTCTCATCACAGTATGTCCACGAAAAAACCAGCCAAAGATTCTAATGGTTGCATGGTCATTTGTTTGGCTAAATCCTTTGTAAATTTTTTATTTTTGATCAGGCCTGTGTCTTCTCTTTCGTGCAAAGATTTGTTTGTATAGGTTTGTCTAGTTTCTCCTTGATAGACTTTCAAGAGAGATGATTTAGATTTTTGGCCTATTGCAGGCCTTGTTTGGCGGTAACTTTGTGCTAGTGTTTCTTTTGGGTAAGTCAAGCTTAGGTTGTGTCGAACCCTTTCAGGTATTGTTTTAGTTCTATGTTAATATACACATTTAATTACCGAAAATAAAAACTGCGGTAAGTCAAGTGAAAGCTTGAAATGAAACTTCAGCAGTCTATTAATAACAAAATGGATTCCTAAATATATTTATAAGACGAAAATTCCAGGAGTGCTGTTATGGGGGCTGGAAACAAGCCAAGCCCGAATAGGGACTGGCTTATTTTCATCTTGTTTTGGTGTATCCAAAGCTCGGGCTCAGGTTCAACTTCACCAAGCTCGCTAAACCACGTTTTCGGGCTCAACTCACTAGGTAATTTGACTGTTCGGGATCGGCTCGCATTAGCTCAGGTTCGTGTGCACTCGCTCGAATTCACATGAGATAGCTTGGCTCGGTTATCAGGCTCAACTTCAGGCTTGCTTAGGGCTCACATTTTAGGCTCGTTTCAAAATTATGGATTATTCAAATATACAATGATTTGTATCATATGTAACCTATTTATTTAGAGAAACTTATTCAGAAATACCATATTTATAAAATACATATCTCCAAGCTATACATTTCTAAAGAACTGAACTCTAAAAAACTAAACACAATAAAATCATTTCTTCATGAACCAATGATGTGCAAGCAAAAAATATCATAGTACTGCTATAATTGTTGAAACAACAAAAGCAAAAGCCAATTAATTAGCCAACAAAGCAGAACTCATAATCCTTAGTACACATGTAACAACAACTACAGAATATGTAAATACCATAAACGAAAAAGCAAAAGCACAAGAAAACAAATCATAACCCATAGTCCCTACTACACATGTAACAATAACCAACAATCTAAATTGAGAGCACAACACAACACACCACAATATCCAATCATCCACCCATGATCCACTCTACCACCAAACTACAAAAGAAACCAAGGATGAACATAAATGAACATCATGCAATATCTCAAACTAAACAAAGCTTAATCAACTGAGTCATATATGAATATAATTCATTCTTACTTGAACAAGAACATTGCATTATTCTCCAATACATGGATGTTTAAGTGTCTACTATGTCAATCTCAATATCGACGTCAATCTTCAATAAAGTAAAAGACATTTATTAAATCAATTTTTGATATCACAAAATCATTAAGTATTCGAATTTACGAAGTTAATGTTATACTGTATTGGTATTTTTACCCGATGTTTTGCTCGAATCCAATCACCTCCACACATGAGTATGCTTATAATTTTTTGTGCTAAAGATGCCCTATATAGGTTAATCACTTTACCACTAGCACTGAACATGCTTTCTGAAGCTATTGTGAAGATCGAAACTGCAAGAATCTCAATCGTCATGTGTGACAAAACTTTATAATTAGTTTAATTAATAGACCACCAATTAAGTATGTTAAATTTTATCAACTTTGCACCCTCTGCTATCTCAAACTCAAATATATCAGATTCTAGATACATTTTCAACTCTGACTTTCCCAAAGCTTCACTTTGACTTTTCTTATAGTGCACACACCATTGCAACACAAGATTGGAATCATCTATCATTTCATGTGAAGATATGGAGTTGAAATGTATTCCTACAACGTTTATTATTAAAATTACATGACTATAAATTGTTAAACACTCTTGCAATGGCTAATATGAACCTAGAGGGAGGGTGAATAGGTTCTTAACAAAAAATTAAATGATACACTTTAATAAATTCCAGGTAAACTTTACAAAACACACAAAAACAACAATAACAATACATTAACAAACAGATTACGATTTTACAAAATCACACCAGTAATAAATTTTGTAGCAAAAGTAATTAACAGTGACAACAATAAATAACCATTCCAACAGCAACAACAATAGCAATAAATAAAAGTAACAACAACAAGAGTTTGTGTTGTAGAAATGCTCAATTAGAATGGTTCGGAGCTTTGTCTTGCAAGCCTTCTACGTCCACTTCTCCAAGTGAAACCATTATGGAGTTTCACTATCTCTTGAAAAATTTTCTATATGTAGTATATCCAGAATTACACCCACTATACTAGTTGATATGGGATTGCACCCACAATGTTTATTTACAATGAGATAAAAGTATTAATGTCTTTATAAGGTTGTAAATACAAGCTTGAGTGGACAAAACTCTCAATGAATAAAATTAGAAACTTAGTGAGAGTGACAAAGAAATTAGAGTAATTTTTGTTTTTCTTTTCCACTTTGTAGATTTTTCTAAACTTTTACTCTTCAATTCAAAACTAGTTTATGGAGCTAGTTGCATTTTGTTGGATTGAGTTGCCATTGAGAATTGACTGAAAAATTCAATGAAGAAAACAAACCTCGATCAGAGTTGCAATAGATAGCTTTAAATATACTCAACACAAGGCGGCAGATCCATATCATGGGCAGCTTGCTTTACTTCTATGTTTTAAAAATAATTCAAAAGCTTGAACAGGTATATGCCAGCTTGTGCATAGTTAAAGTATAGGTTTGATTTTAAAAGCAGCATAGTTGAGGCATGGCTAGGAAGTTTTAAAATACTATATAGTTGGGAAGATTTAGCACTTCACAATTTGATTGAATTTTATGCCACAATTGGGAGGTTTTCAAAAACTACATAGAAGAGATGAATTTTACACATGTTACACCTGTACTAGATTTTTTGTCACATTTGGGATAATTTCCACAATGTCACGTCTAGGACAATGAGTCTTTAGACACATGGTAGTGACGCAGATTACTTGGACATGTGGCAACAATGCATTAGACATGGCCATAAGATGACATGTGGCAGTGACGCATTGGACAGAGCCATGAGATGACACATGGCTACAATCTAAATGAAAAAGTGTCATAGTTGGGACATTTTTCAAGTGTCCCACCTAAGACATTTAATGCAACTGGACAAGTGGCAACGAGCAATAGATTGGTAGCTTCCTTTGACACATGGCAGCTAGGCATTGCTTAGAGGCAACACTTGGCAACGATTTGTGAAGAGAGATGTCATGGGTGGGACATTTTTCAAGTGTCCTAATTGGGACATTTAATGCATGTGACTTGAAAATATTTAATGGTCATGGCTAGAACATATTTGTCATGGCTGGGACATTAAATGCATGACCCGTGGCATGTTGAAAATACTTAATGGTCATGGCTGGGACATATTTGTCATGGGTGGGACATTAAATGAATGAATTGAAAATATTTAATTTGTGTCATGATTGGATAACTTTACTTAAGATGAATGACATAGTTGGATCTTTACTCTTTTCTGAGTCATTTTTATTTCCAAAACATTTAACGATAAATGCACGACTTGATCACAAGAGAGGTACAACCAATATTTTCTTTCTTTAGTTTTATCTACAAATTTTACACATTGTCCATCTTTTAATGCATTCATGCATTCTTTGGATATGTTAGCAAATTAAACTTACATTTTTATCATCATCAAAATATTAAGATTCAACATAAATAAATATCAAACTTTTATGTCAATTATTATTAATGTTTAATTAAATTATTTACTCGAGCTAACTAATGTATATGGAGAATTGTAATATAAAATTATGCCAATTAGCATTGATCAAGGAAGGCATTTATAGAAAACTTTATGCCAATTGTAATATAGAATCTCATAAATTCCTACTAAATGTATTAGTAGGCATGCAAGCATATACCATACTTTAATTAAAATAGAAACCAAAGAGGAAAAAAATGGAAAGATCTTGACTCACAACCATCTAAATTGGTTAATTGGGCACTTAATGAGAGGATCAACAAATTTTATATATAAAATAAACTAAAAGCTTAATTAACACATAACAAAAACCTTTAGCATACTCAATATCAATGTCTCAATCTTTATACTAGTTGTAATTTTATCTGAAGTTTTGAAAGCAACAAGATTCTTGTATCTGATACCTCATATACCATTCCAGGTCTAAACGCCAGAGACACATTGAGATAGAGTCACATCATCTATTTATGTGGAGAATCACAATGGTGGAGCAACATCAACTGGCTCAGAAGGTGAACGAGAGCATTAGAATGTTGCCGACAACACTGGAGTGGAGAAGATACATTGACTAGAGGTGGTGGTGATTGACTAGTTTTAGGTTAGGTTTTTACTTTGTCAGTTTGTTATAGTGAAGAAGAGAACTTTGAAGATTTTGGGTAATTTGATCTGTAGTGCGAAGCCAACTACGACATCGAATTAATAAAACATTTATTAGTTTTATAAAGGCAAGCAAGCTATGCTTGGCTCGCGACAAGTTTGGATTCATTTTCATCCATATTCCCAAGCTCATAATTGGGTTCGGGCTTGTTACTACAGGCTTGTGTTCGAGCTCATTACCATAGGCTTGTTTGAGCAAAGCTCATTTCAAGTCTAAACAAGCTCACTTTGAATTTAACCATATGAATAATATATTTATAATAAGTACCGATTCAAATAATAATGATGATGTGTCATTAGACTTAACTCTAAAAATGTAAATTTGCTATGCGAAAATGAGAGTTAGATAAGTTATCCAAACATTGACTTCCATAAATTACTTTTGTTGGATTGTGCCTTTTAATTTATTTTTTATTATTGTTAGACAATTGTTTGGGTTAATATGTGATTACATTGATGATCTCTCTTCCATTATTATTATTATCATATTTGGTTGGTATTGTAATAAAAGATTTCAATAATATTTTATTATCACATTCATCTTACTATTAAAATATTATTAAGTTAATTTTATTTTTGTTATAATTTTATCCACATTTATTAATTTTTATAACATAACTACTCTCATTTTCAATTAAAATGAAAAACAACCCCACCAAATTTAGTTAATTTCATTATTTAACAATATATTAAATTTTAAAAAATAATTCAATTAATTCGTTTCATTATTTGACACTATAAAAACATCTTAATATATTATTAACGTTGAGAACATTTGACAACACACTCTAAAAGTATTTTAACTTAACACAATTTGTTTAATTACATATAATACTAATTTAAAAAAAATAATCTTGTAAAGGTATTAAAATAAAATAATATCTCAATATTTATTTATTATTACTAACTAAATACAATAATTATCTATACATGTTAATTTTTCATATATATTATTAATATATACTTAATAATCTTATAAATAATTTAATAATATTTCATTTTTTTTAATAAAGATTACACAAACCAATCTATTAGAGTTAAAAGCCTCAATTCTAGGAGGCTTATTACAATAACAAAAATTCTTCGAAAGTTTCTAAATAAAGGAAAATCTATTCTTAGTCAATCATTAGAATTCATACTATAATGAGCTGGCTACTTTCTCTGAGGGTGCAGTACCCATTTGTCCAATTTGAACTAGACACATCAATTAGATCGGATCGAATAAAGACCCGATATGAAGCACGAAAAAATATACGGTATGAGAAAACCCAACCAGGTATTGTAGTATGTTGGGATAGACCCATGAGCCTATTGGGCCAGGTCTCGAACTTTAATATTAAGCCATGACTTGGCCCGATCCAATCCGATACTATTTAAAAATAAAATTTTCTTTTTTTGCTTTTGCCCTCCTTAAGTAATTTTTTTTAATTTTTAAATTTATTTATTTTTTCTCTATATAAACTCATTCAGTTTTTCCTCATTTTCACTTTTATTTACAAATCTCTCAATCTCTGAATCTCAATTATTTCATTATTTTTTTAATCTCATTTTCTCTCATCAACTCTCTTTCAAATAATAATTTTTTGTATTTATAATTTTATTTTTATTTTTATTTTATTATTACAAAATGATCAAATATCAAATGAATTCAATCCATTTAAATATTATCATAGTCTATATTTATTTATGTTTTGTAATTTATACAGTATGTAAATTAATTTATTTATATTATGTTATCAATTTATAATATTTTTTATCATATAACTACGACATTCTTCTACTATAAGTGAGAAATTATAAATAAAATATTCAGGTATTGTCCTCAGTTTTAATAATTGAAAAATAATTTGTGTTTAAAAATTTTAAATAATTTTTTTTAAGTATTGATTAAATGGGTCGTGTTGACCCATTTAAAGACCGGTCCGATTAAGACTCATTATTATATGGGTTGGCCCTTAGGCCTTAGGCCTTAGGCCTTTTTATATTAATAGGCTGACCAGACCCAAAAACTTATTACTGTTTGGGCTTCGGGCCCAATCAGATCTATTAGCCTGATGGGCTGAGCCAAAGCCTACCCAACCCGACCCGCCCTGGCTCATTAACACCTTTAGTCTGAACTCAGCCTAAATAAGATCGGTTCAGTGGTTCAAACTTGAAATTTGGAGCAACTCAAACTCCGTACGTTTTATGAAAATCAAATTAAATATTTGGCTTCATCTTGACTCATTCAATAAATTTGAATTCAAACTATAACAACTTACTGAATTCCACCTTCTTTGGAAAGAAAAGGTATATATGATTCACAATTTGGGTTATGTTGGGCCATGGTCTGAAAGAATACAGGCCTTGGTGGATTGTGTAAGCCCACAGAATTTGAAGCCCCAAGGCAGGACTCACAAAAGTACGGACTTTAGTGGATCATGCCTTCATGGGTTTTTTAACATTCTAGCCTTCCAAAAATTATTTTTTAAAATTTTTTAGACCAATCTAGGGGCCTTCCAGTGAGTTCTTAGCACAACCTTTAATTTTGTGGATCATGCTAAGACCAAACTATACCAAAAAATTGTCAAATATCAAAACATAATCAAAGACAATAACCAACGAACAATAACCAATCAACTTTCTAGTTGAAGCAACAATGAATTTGAGACTTATATATCCTAACAAATGACTAACGATCAGGTGATACTAATAAGTCATTTAACCATGTAAAAACTTTGATGTCACTATTTTTTAGCTATCTCAATTCATCTCTTCAAACACTTTTACACACTCAGTGGCAAAATTACCCAAACATTTTTCATATTTTAATTGTTGCTACAGTTGCATTGTAAGTTATAATTATTACTTTAAAGCAGAAACAATTAAATATTAAATATCTCTATAATGTAAGTTATTAATATATTCATAAAAAAATAATTAAACGTTAAACTATTACGTCCATAAATTTTAAAACTTTATGTTTTTCACATAAACTAAAAATAGAAAAATATGTCTTAATTCATTGCATTTTGAAACGTACTAAACATAAAGAGAATTTATGAAAAATTCGAAGAATGTTGATTTTTCTTACTTGTAATATTGTAAAAGATAGAGAGAGGATTAACTGCTATTTATTCCATCAAAAGTCATACTCTTTTAATTATAAAAACTTACATCTTACTATTAACAAAAAATCACATTTTTTAATTATAAAGAGACACATTTTTATATTAATCAATTGAATTAAGGAATTGAAAATTTTTATTAACGATTAATTATTTTATTAAATAAAAGCAATTATAGTTAATAAAATAAATTTTTAATGTCATGTGAATTATAATTCTTACATACATATCTTAGTCGAGGCTCTAAACTGCATAATTAACAAGCGACAAGAAATTGCATCAACAATGATTAGCTTTTAACTTTCCAAATGGCGATAGGAGTAATCTTGCTTATGCTCATTATTCATTTTAATTTAGATGTAATTTATTCACCTAGATGCCACCATATGATATGTTTCTTGGAGCATAAAGAGTAAAACAAAATAAATTTCTCCACATTTCTTTTTCTTGCTTTTTTTCCCTTTGTTTTTAAAAGAATTTAGTTTCGCTTGTAACAATGACTATATGATGAAATTAAAAAATAACGGTAAACAACAGTGAGCAAATGAAGAAAAGGCCAAAAGACTTCTTCCCGCCCAATGTATAGTGAAATCTCACTCCAACTATCCAACTTTCAAAAACTCAAATGTTTATCCATAATCAAATTTTTATTAAAAATTTTAATTAAGGTTAAGAGTAAAATCTTCATTTAGTAAAAAAAATTTTAAAATTAAAGTTTTATCACATTTTCTCCTTAGGTTTAGAATCTTACAATTTCCCCCAAACCCAAAGTTTAAAATCTAACAAATACCTTTTAGGGTTTATTCCTCTTCCACCAGTCACTCTTTCTTCCCTCTCCAATTGTCTTCATCCGAGAGAGTCTTCATTTGAGAGACAAAGACGAGTCGAAGACAACCGGAGAGGGAAGGGAGAGTGACCGGAGGAAGAGATAAGGAGGGAAGGAGGATGGTTAACGACCAAAGATGACAAATCAATGCCAGAGAGAAGAGGAACAAACCTAGGGGAGTATTTTTCAGTTTTCAAACTTTAAGTTGAGAGAAATTATAAGTTTTTTAAACTTGAGAAGGAAAATGTGATTAAACTTTAAATTTTTTAATAAATGATAGTTTTATCTCTAACTCTAACTAAGATTTTTAAAAGAAATTTGATAACAGGTGAATATTTTAATTTTTAAAAGTTAGAATATGAGAGTTTGAGATTTCACTATACCTTGGGTGAGAATAAGTTCTTCAGCCTAAAGAAAACGAACACAGTAGTATTATTGTGGTTCTATAATCAATTTAAATACCTACATTCACTTAGACAGAGAGAGCAAATAAATGCTTACAGAACCTAGAGCTGGCTCACTCGAACCCTCTTTTTTCTCTGAACTGCTTTGTTGTGCTTTTGGCACGTTCCTATTATTACAACTTTTATATACAAACCCTAACAGAGCAATTGACACGTATAGTACTCACTCCCAATTCTGCTCAACGAAGATTCCCCAGGTCACACCTGCCTATGTTTCAACTGGAGTTCTTCAAGCCGCACTTGCTTCTACTTCAACCAAAATTCTCAAAGTCGCATCCGCTTCATTTGCTTAAGTGTAACAAGAATCAAAATGCAAAGTCATGTGCCATGTCACCATAGTTAGCCCAATTGCCACTTTAATTTTTCTCTTTTTTTTTTCATAGAATAACTATGTATACAAAATTAAAAACAATTGGTTTACTTGTCATCGTGTAAGATATACATCACTCCACAAGAGCTTACTCGCGGCTCAACCTGGCTTGATTATTGTCCCATTGAGCTCGAGCTAGTTGTTGTATGGTTAGTGAGCTATAAACCCTTAAAAGTTTAAATATTATTTTACACCCCCTAAAATCTTATTTCATGACTTTAAATATAGGTAATTAATAAATATATAATTTACGAAGTATAACTGTAATTTTTTAACCGAGCTTGAGGTAATCATTCTTACCTCAAGTTTGAGATCAAACTCGAGCTCTGTATAAACCAAATTGAGTTAAATTCGAGTCAAGTAATACTTAATTTGGCTCAATTATAGCCCTAGATTAAAGTCATGAAGATATCTAAAGTGAGAAGGAAGCTGGGAATTTATTCTTTTTAGATTATGAAGTATATATAAAGTGAAAGTAGCAATGGAATCAATACATGCCTTATTCTATATCAATTATACTCAAACCAAAACAGATTTGGATACATTGAACAATTATAATACTTTCTGATAACCATATAATTATATCAAATTTGTGCCCGAACTTTGTGTTAAAATTGTCCTACTCATTAAATAAATTCCTTTCATCGAGGGTGGATTCAAGCTAAGCTTGTAGAAGGGTCATTTCGAGTTCAGTTTAATTTCAAATTAGAGTGTTTAATTATTTCAATTTAATTCAAATACTAAATAGTGACATAAGAGAAGAAGGTGAGTTTTTGAAGAAAAAGAAGAACTGATAAAAAAGAAAAGTTTGTGATAAAGAATTGTCGACAAGCCCTTAAACGTGAATTGAGAAATGTTTAATTATAATTTCAATTTGAATTAAACTTATTGCAACCAAATATGGATTTGAACCTGAGGGCTCAAATCCACCCCTACATTTCATAAATGTAAAAGTAAATACTCTATACTTTCATCAAATATGATAATTAAGTTGAGATACAGTATCAGAATTTTTTTTTTTTTTTGCAATAATTTAAGTTATTACTTATATAATTAATCATTTATCTAGATAAATTTTGTAAAATACTCTAGATTGGGGATTGACTCGTTGAAGAAACCATTCCAAGTTTTAACCCATCGAATCAATGAATTGTTTAAATAATTATTAAAATAATATTTGAAACAATTTTATCTATTTAATCATTAAATATAAAAGTTGAACAACATTTAAATAAAAATAAATTTGATTAGATAACCCCACACATACGCGCACACACACACACATATATATGTATCAATTTCATTTATATATAGGGTGTTGGATTTAAATCCCAACAATTACAATATTTTAAGTTGATTATGATCAACTGCGAATAACAAGATTATGCAACTTAATTAAGGCCACTTATTTCTTATATATTCTGGTTGTTTGTCTCCCAAACATTATTAAGCTACATTGCAGCCGACATTACATTTTAAAATTACATCCAACCAATGAAGTAAATAGTACTAAACTGGTGTGATGATTACCTTATGAATAATCAGTCCTCCCTTCCATTTTCCACTCCAAATTTCATAAAGACCGAAATAAAGTTCTTCCTGGGCTACATTACCATTCGGTGGAACATCCATGGTAAAATCTTCATCAGGAATTGAGAAGCGACCATTCCCTGCACTTAATTGATCAGGAAGCTTCACTCTTTTCCAGCTATATCTTCCCTTCTTCCCAATCTTTGCCATCACCGAAACTGGACACCCACTCCACCCGAATGCGTCGTCTTTAAGCGAAACCTCAAACGATATTTTATACCTATTTCCTGGCCTGACCTTCGCCGAACCAGTTACTTCAAGCCAACACACTTGTAGTAGCTCAGCCGTTTCATCACTGTTCATACAAGAAATTACATATAATCCACTGGTAAACCAAATTTCTACATATGGTGCATGGCCGCCCCAAACTCGTGATCATGGATAGGGATAGATTCGATTCAAGCTAGTTTGGCCTTGATTGTGCCATGCCTGAGCTGGAGTTTCAGTTGATTTTTCCATTTGGTGACTTTGTTTATTCTATTTACGATATTGTTTATCTCATCGATAATCTTCTTATGATATCGTACATCAATTTGAATGAATTTGAACTCAGGCTATCATTATGGATTCAATCTGTGTTCAAATCCATAATAACTTAGTTCAGCTCAGATTAAATCCACCCCTAATCATAAAGAGCTCCACCAATCACAAATGTAGAGCTAAAAAATTCTTTTTGGGGGAAAAGGTAAAGTTTAGAAAGGGAAGGGGCCACAAAATATATGCAGGTAATTTAGGTATACCCTTTTCATGTACAAAGCAAAACATTCTTTTGATGAATTTATTGTAAATTACTTATTTCATAGAAATTAATTTAAATTCTTTACATCTCAAACTAAATATATAATTATACAAGAATTAGGGATGTTAACTTGACATTAAAAATAGTTTTTAAGGGTAGGGGATGGTGGGATGCGAGAGGGCGAGAAATACGAGGGGATAGGAAGAGATTTATTTCCCATGGTTAGGAGATGAGAATTCTCTATAATCCCTATAACGGAGACGAGAAGGGAACGGAGACGTGTCCCACCTACGAGACAAGGACAGGCATCCCCACCCTACCCTCGGCTCCATGCATGTTGTCATCTCTAACAAGAATATAGAATATTAAATAAACTTACTCTCGCTTCCAGTAGCGCTTGTCTTCACTCCATACAATGTTAAGGTTTTTGGGTTTGACTTCAACCTATTTAATTTGACAGCCCAGAAAAATAATTATAATTATTTGATTGAAAAAAAACTCATCGTAACACAAAAAAAAAAAAAATCGACTGCTCAGAAACATAACAGAAAAAAAATAAAAAATGATATTAATATTTATAATAGAAGCATGAGTATTCTCACGTTTACCTGGTCATTCCCTCCAGCCATGTTCCAAGGCAATCAAAATATCGAATTGCCCGTGAAGAAAGTGATGATCGATGGTCTTGTTTTTGTCTGAGTCGGCTGTGTAGGCTATTTATATTTGAAGAAAACAAGAAATAAAGAGAAAACACAAGATGAAAGAAAAGTTAATGGCACAAACTTTATGAAGAGAATGGCATCTTTTTTATCTATTTTACAAAGAGAATAATGAATTTTGGGGCAACGTATTTGCTTTCGGTCGAGATGTATATCAATTTACTTTTCGGTCTTAAGTATTGTCCACTCAAAATGCATCATTCTTTTTTTTTTTTTTGATGGGGAACCCCAATTCAACCACCAAGCTTGTACATTTTGGAGGGGCTAATTCAACAACTCACTACAATTCACTTCAATACAAGCATATCACAAGGCTCTAATAGATACTCTCAAGTTTATTTATAAGAGCATGGAGTTGAAGTTGGATTTTCTAGCTTTACACTTAAGATTTTATGACCTAACAAATTGTTTTCGCAATGGACCTAATGATCTCAAATCAATTTAAAAACTACATGAGTTATTATTATTATGATATTGAAAGTCATTGCATTGGTTATTTTATAATCCCAAGGGTGTTAGCTAACTCCTTTGAGTTTAAAAGTTTTGTAGTTTAATACTTCCCTAAATTTGAAAAATTACTAGTTTAATATATAAAAAATATCAAAATATCCTTTGAAATTTTACAGTAACTTTTTTTATTTTATTATTTTTAATTAATCCCTTATATTTTTTAAATCTTGACTCCTCTATATTTTACTTTTGACATTCAAGAAAATTAAATCAAAGTATTTCTTTAGAGGGGGAAAAAAAAAGCGTTGTTACCATAAGAGAAATTAAATTATATAACCAAATTTGCACAACACAAAGCAAAATTGTCCACTTTTAAAAAACTTAAACAAACTTACTCAAAATTGAAACTACTTAAGACAAAATACCCAAATATTTTTAGATAAAACCAAAAGTACTCTTCATATCTTAAATATAAACCCTAACCCTACATAAGAACCAAAATATTCAAATTTTTAGTTTCACTCAATATCAGACACTATGATTTCGATTAGAAGAAAATAAGTTCATGTTTCTAAGCTCAATTCAAAGGAAATCAGTTCGTTATATCGAGGTATTTATATGAATCTTAACTCAAAACTTTATTTATCAATTAATTACAAGGTGTTTTAAATACCTACATAAAATTGTGTCTAAAATTTGCAATGTTAGAAAAATATAGAGAGTATTTCAATATTATAAACATAGGGATAAAATAATATTTTATAATGTAGGGTGTTATTAGATACTAGACAATGTGTGGCAGTGAAATGATATTTTACAATAAAGCTATACATGCATATTTTACTCAAAAATTGGAGGGTTAAATTAATATTTGGTGAATTTGGTCTGTCTTTTAGGCGCAATACTATTAATTACAAAACATAAAGAATCAATCAAATAAGTGTGATAGATATGAAGTAGGGGGTAAATTGATATTTAGCGATATAGGGTAAAGTGGTATTGAATAATATAGGGGTAAATTGATATTTTACAAAATCCATGACTATTCAAAGTATATTATTAGTTATGATCTCAAATAAAATTTTGGAATAGATGTAACCAGAATAGGTGTAATAGATAGATATTTTACCATAAAACTTTAAATTTCTAAAACTATGTAAATCAAATAATTCAAATCTCCTTAAAGTCTGAAATTGTAAAATATTACAACCCTTATTACACAAAAAAACTAGTAAACTGGTACAATTTAATATGAATTTTTTGATAAATTTTGTTATCAATATTGGTCATTATAGGATCAATCAAAATGATGGGTTATGCTTCACTTTGATATAAGGAGAATTGATTATAAATTATCAAAACATAATGGAATCTATTGAAATTAATAGAAAAGTGGTTAAAATTCCAAAGAAAATAACACATTTGAGGGATTGATCCAATTATTGAGTGAAAAATGTCATATCGATTAGACGTTGAACAATAGTTAGTTAAGAATGAAATCAAAACATCTTGATGACAAATGCCCAATAAAAATAAAAAATGATGTAGATATCAAGTGTCTTAATGACTTGTTAAACTACTTTGAGGAATGTATTCTAGTTTTTATTACAACTATCCTTGTCAAAGTACATAGAGTAACAGAATTAGTGGCTATGATATTCAACAGATACCTGATGGTGAACAAGGGTTAAAGCAATGTTATGATGTACAATATGGTGATGGTTTACAAGGAGGTGAGTCAAATAGTTATGTACAAGATGATGATGATGATAGATTAGTAGAAGCTAAAAATGTCAGGTTAAATTTGAAATAAAAATCTAGTAAGTAAGACTTTGAAGATTTTCATAATGTTGATATATTGTATACTATTGAGGATTGGGTTTGTGGAGACAAAGAGAATGTTTCAAATTAGGGTGACTTTGATGGGAACGGCATGGATGATATTACTTTCAATAAGTTAGAGTTTGATGATAAGACATATATTAATTATGATACAAGAGATACAAGTAGTCTCTAGCTTGCAAATCCTCTGCAAGATGGTTACGGTAATGTTGAACTAGATGTTAAGAATGTCTCAATTGACTTATGTAAATGGCTACCCAATTTTCCTAACCAACTATTAACATGAACTAGTCCAAGAATGGTTAGAGAAGGGAATTCTCTAAAAATTGGTGGCATATTTAGAACAAAAAAACGATTGAAAGATATAATGAGCCAACTTGTGCTTAACAATGGATTCCTATACAAGGTGCATAAGTCAAACACGAGCAAATGAGAGGTTATGTGTGAGAATAAACAATGCTCATGACGTGCAGACAACAAGGATGGTACCTAATAACCAATTCGATCTATATTATATACAACCCAAGCACACGTCCTAGAGATCAGATAAAGTCACATTATAGGAAAGCTAGGATTCGAGCTTTAGGCCAATTAATGAAGATGAATTTTTTTTTTTTGGTTGATTATATTTATCGGCCTAAAGAGATCATTATCCATATCATCAACGGTAAAAATCGATATATCATATTCACAGGCATGGTAGGTAAGAAATTAGACATTACAAGCATTAAGAGGCATATCGGAAAAGTCATTTATGTTGTTGTCAAATTATTGCTACAATCTAGTACATGTTAATTTCGGTACTATGATGCATATACGAATGAATGATTAACAACGCATATACAAACGAATACCCCATGAAATCGTACTATTTAACAAGGCTAACCTTATCCTATGTTTGACATCCCAAGGAAGATAAAGGTCAATGTCTATCAATTGGCTAAAGTGAAAGTCGATAATAATAGCAAATTGAAATGGGTTGAACCTCATGTCAACACCATTAACACTAAACCATAATTGATCCTAACCACCACTGTTAAGATGAAGGAGTGTATCAAGACTCCACTAAAATAAATGACTAGCAACGCATATACATGCGAGTAGCCCATGAAACCATACTATTTAATAAGGTTAACCTTTTTTTTCCTTGGGACTAGAGCCCGTGCATAACCTTTCAATAGAGTAGAAGATGGATCAGTATGTCATCTGCCACAGTGTTCACCCTACAAGTATGCATTGAATCCATCCATATAATCAACCAATTGGAGAACCTTTTGGAATATCAATTTCTAGTTGTCATTCCCCAATAACCCCAGATAAAGACAACAAAGTAGGGCCAATTTAAATTCATTGTTGTTATCATCCCTTCATGCCTTTACCTTGAATACATCTTCAAATTCACTGTATGTGAACAAATGCACACCGTAGAAGTAGATATCCAGAATCTTATGTCTAACATCCCAAGGAAGATAAAGGTTAATGTAACACCCTCTCAAGGCACTTACCCCTATCTAGAATATGCATATCGAGAGATGTGACCTATCAGACTTCTATAATATGCAATTATAATCATTAAATGTAAAACATTCAAGTCAGACCCACTATCCCAAAAATATACTAGAATGAAGTGTCATAATTCAAACATTATCTGGACAATATGAACGAAAGCATCTAAACATGAGTATGAGTTCATACAAAACAATCCAAACCAATAACAATCAAATCCTCATGCTTTAATACATAATAAAAATCCAATAGAGTGTAATAAATGGTTTATGAAAGATAACGAAAAACATGCAAGTCCTCCTACACTCATGCGCCAAAATAAGTTGTACCACTAGTCTCCCCACCGCCACTCTATTACTTCAGAATCTTACCTACAAAATCATATAGAAAACATGTGAATGAATTTACACTCAATAAATAGCAAAAATAATACATGCAATGATGTTACTTCCTTCCTAAAAAAGTTCACGAATGTATTCTCTAACATCCTAGATGCCCATATTCAAGTAATGCAGTGTCGTCTCAAATTACAATATACATTGATATCCCAAATGTCATGTGAAAGCTTATGATATCTTGAATGTCGTTTTTATATGCAATTCATACATATGTTGACTAAACTTGGGCTGTTAAGACAATATTACTTATACAATGGGTCCTTAGACCACTCCCGTCTTCGCACACACATCCCAAATACTATGATACCCATCATCAATGTGGAATCACATAAATTTATTAGCCCCATTGCTTTCACTACCACTTTACACAGTTTGATGGCTAGTAACATTATTGTACATCATATCAAACTTTTTAATCCAAACAAGATCCATTCAGGTACATGTTGTTGTCCATATAGTCATGCATACCCTTATAAATTTCCCTTACTAATAACTCTTATTCAGGTCTTATCACTAGTTTTTTTCCCTTAATATCCCTTATAGGGGTAAATTTGTCATTTTTCTAATTTATATATTCATAGCAAAACTTCATACATGTTGAATCCATTTCAAGTTATTACGTTTTCAGGTTTCCCTAAAAGCATATGGGTGTTTATCCTTTCTACACAAGCGCGTATTAC
Source organism: Mangifera indica (assembly GCF_011075055.1). Taxonomy (NCBI): domain Eukaryota; kingdom Viridiplantae; phylum Streptophyta; class Magnoliopsida; order Sapindales; family Anacardiaceae; genus Mangifera; species Mangifera indica. The sequence continues at coordinate 16,575,939 of NC_058142.1, read as the reverse complement.
CCCATCTACATGACAGGCAACAGAACACACGGAAATATATCCTTGGTGTAGGCAGACAATCGTGTGTCCTATACCACGTGAGCATGTGTCCATGCCTAATTCTACACCTTCGTGTACCCAAACTTATATGGGCATATATTCATGAATGCACATAGACGTGTGTCTCAGACACACAAGTGTGTGTCGTTGAAATTCAAGAATTTCCATCCTCAATCTCTTATGTTTTCCACACATCTAGATATAACCAAAATTCTTCTAAAAGTACATACTTCATAACAAATATCCTACTACACAGCCTTATTCCACACTACACACATGAATCAATGATTTAAACAACATCAACATGGCATAACACATGCCCAATATGTCTATCATATTCTACATTACACATCAAAAGCTCATTCATCAATATACCAATTTTAGTGAGTTTTATATCATTCTACCATCCCAAACAATCCATTCACATTAAATTAAATAATCATAAATAGAGGAAATCATTACTAAACCTAGATCAAACAATTCTAACTACAAATAGGACCACAATTATGTAAAAACTCAATTAATCTTTACTTCCACTATCAATATATATATATATATATATATATATATATATATATATATATATATAAAACTAACCTAAGCTATTAAGTATCATGTTTTCATTCAATTCAAAACCATCAGTAACACCCAATACATAAACATTACAAGGAATTATGCTACTTACCTTGATAAAACGATGACACTAGTTTTTTTGTGGCTATAACCACTCCCAAAAGCTTTTCTCCTAGCGAAATGTGACTTTAGCACTTTCTAATTCTCTTTTCTCTCCTATTTGGCTGAAAGGATTTTGAGAAAAAAAGTGAGTGTTGCCTCTTCTACAACCCCTTTTTATTTTCAAATTAAACAGAATTACATGGACTTGTATGCCAGTTATCAAAACATTAAGCTACGTCGCGAGATTCCAATAGAACATAACCTTACTCTAGAATTCAAAATTTGTTGACTAGACATGATCATGTATCCCACTTACGTGGGTGTGTAACTTGGCCAAAATTGATAAAAACATATGATATGCAAAAAGACCATTTTGTCATCTTTGCCACATCATACATGGGCATGTAACCTCTCATACATGGTCATGCAAGCCAGAAATCACATAAAAGCTTCTCAAGTACAACCTCACACAAGAAAAATACTAAAAGAGCAAAATAACCTTAAACATTCCTGTGGATGTTACAATTAATGTTTGTCAACCAGCTAAAGTAAAGGTTGATAATAACAACAAACTCAAATGGGTTGAACCTCACATCAACACTATTAACTCTAAACTATAATTGATCCTTATCACCTCTTTTAAGATGAAAGCATGTATCAACACTCAATTGAATCTAGTGTCTCAGACATGCAAAAATTGACCAAAATACATTGTTCAAAAAATCTTTAACTGTTTCTCTATCAATGCATCTTTTTAACGAGGACATTGCATCTTGATGCCTACATGAGCTCACTAGAGCCCTTAAGTGTTACTCATCTATAGGGAATCTCAATTCGCCCCTTTTGGCTCCTCATATTTTCTTTTTTGTGATCCTTTTTGTAATAAAAAAAATTGTTGATCCTACCTCAATCAATACTTCACTAAAACCTTAAAATGTCACTCATCCATAAGGAACCTCAATGCATCTTTTATCAAGAACATCGTGTATTGTTGTCGACGTAAGCTCAATAGACCTAAAATTCAAAAACCACACATCGAAAAACCTAGAATTGATAAAATATCAATTAGTCCCCTTAAATGGTAAATATCAAAAACCCCTCAATTATACCTCAAGATCCCATGAAGCGTTTACTATCTAAAAACTTGCAAATACCTCTCCATCCTAACTAATTTCACCTCGAGAATTCATGAGATAAAATTTCTCAACAAAAAGTTCAGTTTTTTTTAGCCAATTTCAACAACAATCAAATATACATCTATTCTAACAAAATTCATCTAAAACAAAAAAGTTTCAAGCCATTTAATAAAAAATTCAAATCTCAAAACACTAAACTAAAAACACTCAAAATCTTTATCCAATCACCTAAGTCTCTACACCATAACGTATAAAACATGACAAGGAACAATGGGTGTTACCTATTTTGCCATTTCATCACCAGAAAAATCAAAATCTCACTAGAAAAGATCATGAGTTAGACAACTTGTGAATTCATGAGCTGGTTCATAGGTTAGTTCACGATTACTGAAACAATTAGGGTATTGATTTTGTTTTTTGTTTTTATACAAGGATATTTTGGTCATTGCACATAAATTGGTATATTGGTTATGTGTTAATGTATTTGGGTAATTATGTTTAGTTAGGGTTTAATTTGGGTATTTAATTTAATAACCCTTCCTATAATGAAGTCATGTTGTTTTTTATTTGTGTTATTATTTATTTTATTAAATTTTATATTATTTTTAAAATAGACATAAAGACTTGTTCTCACCCAAGGCTAGGTATAATCCCAAACTCATACGCATTAACTTTAAAAAACCTAAAATCTCATCCATGAGCAAAATTTTGTTAAAAAACTTGGTTAAAGTTAAGGGCAAAACTCTCATTTAATAAAAAATTTAAAAACCAAAGCTTTGTTACATTTTCCCCCTCAATTTGAAAATCTAATAATTTTTCCTCACCCAAAGTTTGAAAAATGGAAATTTTCTCCTAGGGTTTTGAGGTCTATTCTTAAGTGACAACCACGGCTCCAATCAATGGATGACAAATGCTATAATTTTCCTCTCTTATTGATCTGCCCACTTCACCTTCCATTTTCATCAGACGAAGATAGATTCATCTTCATCCAATGACACCTCCTCAAACAAACAAAGACGACCAGACAACAGTAAGACAAAGAATGTTTTTTGTACAACCATTGTGTAGATGGACGAAGAGGAATCATCTTCATCCAACCAAGGTCATCTTCATCTCCTTGTCAGACAAAGATGAATCTGTCTTTGTACGAAGAAAATGGATAGTGACTCAGACAGATCAAAGGGTGAGGAAGATTATAGCATTTGTCATTCGTTAATCAGAATCATGATTGTTGTTAGAGAAAGGAAAGAAAACCCTAGAAGCCAATGGTCACTTTTTAAACTCTAGGTGGGGGAAATTTAGTTTTGTAAACTAAGAAGGGGGAAATGTGATGAAATTTTATATTTTTTAATATTTTTAACTAGATAACACTTTTAACCCTAGTAGTAAATTTTAACAAAAAGGTGGGTATTTATGTTTTTGAAAGTTAGCATATATGAATTTGGGTTTTCACCAAACCTTGGGTAGGAATAAGTTTTTTGCCCAAATAAAAATTGTATATTGACATTATCTTTTCTTTGAATATTTCGGTTTCTTTTTTTTTTTTTCTTATATATAAAGAAATTTTTATGAGAAGCATTATCATCTTATTCTTTAAGGGGACACCAAGATTATTTAAAATATTCTTGTATCAATTTCATTTTCATTTGTTCAATATAAGTAGCACTAGATTTTATATAGGATAAGCTCGAACAAGTCTTACCTTAAGTTTGAATTTTGCTAATTTATTAAAACAAGCCTAATCAATGGCATTGACAACTCTCACATTAAGGCAAATGACAAAGAAGGTTAGTATATCTTTCATAATCTTGTTTGAATAAAGTTATTGTTCATATTATTGAGAAGGTTAGCTTAAGTTTCATTTTTTCAAATTTCACCATTTTAAGATATATCGACTCATATTTTGAAGATTTCTGAATGAATTTTCGATTATTGAAATTTTAAGGTATTTCAAAGTATAGAATTTGAATTTTAGTTCCGTTTTTTCGATTTTCATCCTTTCAGGATATATCGATTCTTATTTTCATATTTTCGGCTAATTTTTTTATTGTTAACATTCTATGGTATTTCAATGTGTAGAATTTGAATTTCATTTTCATTTTTTTGAATTTTACCATTTTAGGATATATCGACTCGTACTTTCTAGATTTTTGAAAAAACAAAATTCAAATTCAAATTTTAAACATTAAAATATCCTAGAACGTCAACAATCGAAAAAATATTCGAAAATCTAAAAAATACGAGTCGATATATCTTAAAACGATAAAATTCGAATTCTATATGTTGAAATACCCTAAAATGTTAACAACGAAAAAATCAGTCGAAAATCTGAAAATACAAATCGATATATCCTCAAGGATGAAAATTAAAAAAATGAAACTGAAATTCGAATTCTATACTTTAAAATACCATAAAATGTCAATAATCAAAATATCATTCAGAAATCTTCAAAATACGAGTCGACATATCCTAAAACGGTGAAATTCAAAAAAACGAAACTGAAATTCGAATTCTAAACATTGAAATACCCTAGAATATCAACAATTGAAAAATCGTTCAAAAATCTGGAAAATACAAATCGATATATCATAAAATGGTGAAATTTGAAAAAACAAAAATGAAATTCAAATTTTATACGTTGAAATGTTATAGAATGTAAATAATCGAAAAATCGTTAGAAAATCTGAAAAAAAAAACTCGATTTATCCTAAAATGGCGAAAATCAAAAAAACGAAATTGAAATTCGAACTCTATCAGTTGAAATACGTAAAAATGTCACTAATCAAAAAATCATTTAGAAATCTAAAAAATACGAATCGATATATCCTATAAATAAAAAAACTAAAATATTAAGCTGAAATTACATCATTACATCGTAAAATATGCCAAAAAGCATAAAAATTGAAAAAGCAAATCTTAATTTCGAAAACTACATATTGAAAAACCCTAAAATAGAAAAAACGGATATAAAATTTGAAAACTACACGTTGAGAAACCCTAGGTATGAAAAATATTAATTTACCCCCTAAAAAAATTTCTACTACAAATAGGTCCAATATTTATCTCTTGCCCCTTCAGTAATTTTCTAATCTATTAGCGCCTCTGCAATTTCAAAAAAGTAACTTTTCCCCCAACTCAATATTTATTTTCCACAAATAGCCTTTTTCGAGTCGAATTTAGTTAGTGAAGGGGTTTATATATATGAGGGGAAGGGTAACTTTGGCATTTTAGAGAAAGTTATGGGCATTTTTGCTTAGGAATAGGAAATTTGGGTATTTTTGCTTAATAGAGGGGTATTTTGGCCATTTTTTATAATTTCCCTTAGAGGAATAACAATTAAACCTCCATGGAAGAACCGTTGGGTAAAGCATGGAATCTCCAAGCGCAGAGCCAATGTACCCATGCACAAACACTAATGCCCTCTAATTTGCTTTGTATTACTTCACCAAGTAAGTTTCTCGTCACCAAAAAAATATAATTCTAACAGTTTAATATTATAGCAGCCTTACTATAATTGAAATTAACTCAACGTTTAAGCCATAATTCAAAACTTAGAAAGTGATTTCGGAGTCAACAGTACAAGATTCTTTCCGACTTATTGTGATAGCAACATAGATGATAGATCAAAGAATAAAGTAGCAATTTCACAACTAAAAAAGAATAATATAAATGGAAGATGATCAAAGGAATCCTGCCAACTAGCTGATGCCGACAAATTTATGAATCTCTCCCTCACAGAAAACTGACGGTTTTCTACATGACACGATAGTTAGGATTGAGTTTTTTTATATGAAATTTAATTTAGGTCAACTTAATACAACTCAAAATAAAATCAAGTCACATTAAAATTGATATAAAAGTAACCTAGACTAATTGAATTGACCCGAATTTATAAAAAAATATTACTATAATGGACTTTGTTAGTCGCAAATTAAAAAATTGTTGAATGACAAAAATTAATATAAGTTGAAATCTTTATATACTACATATAATTGTATCTTCATATAATTATAATTATTTTGATCAATCTTATTTTATTTAAAATTTTTATTTTATTTTTTTATAATGACACTAAGTTTTGGATACTAAAATTATTGAATATTTAAATAGCTCGATACTAAGATGTACAAATAAATCAATGTATTATATAATAATGATTTTGAATTAAAGATAAAATAAAAAAGAAACTAATTATATGTGATGAATCCAAATATTCTTTTTTTCACTAATTTGATATAAAAAATTAAGTAATTTTTTATTCTAATGTAAATTTGATGTAAATAAATCCTTATTATAGCTAAATTAACTACAAAACAACAATAACACCACAAGAACTTACAAATTAACAAAGTAAGATTCATCATCACACAAAGAGATCTCAAAATTTTAATTTCAAATCTTCAAACAAAATATCAAATAATATATTGATTTGTTATTTACTTGTATTAAAATGATTTTAATGTAAGATTTTAATGTAGAATTTCTTTGATTTTGAACTGATTTTTAGATAAGAACATGAATGAAAATAAATTTGAGAGGCTAAGATTCTAAGGGTAGAGATGAAGGTAACACAGGTATGAAATTGGGGTCTTGGCTAAAAAAGTATAATAAAAATGAGGTTAAAAATGTATAGATAGTTAAAATAGTTATTTTCTCCTAAAATAAATAATTAGATTACTCAATCAAATTGTAAGCAGAAATAACACAAATCCAAGATCATAGAAAAACATACTCGGTTTAGAAATCTAAAACTTCGATGATGATTGGTAATTCAATACACTCCTATCAGAATCCACAATACACTTTGCTTGATTTGTTTTCTTGTTTTCTGTAAAAATTCCTTATTGATGAAGAGAGTATTTGAGGAGAGACCGTTATATGAGTTTAGCTTTACAGAGTAGTATTTTATATTTCCAAAATAGAAGTTACGTTATTTTTATTAATAGTAGAATGATAGTTAACTTCAATAACTGCTAAGGGTAAAAGGGTCATCTTTATATAAGAAGGTTAATTTTTCCTTATAACCCTAATGGATTGGGTCAACCCATCATGAGTAGATCAGATCCAATATCTCTCACTCACACATGATGGGGTGATCAGAATCACAATACTCTTCCATAGAAATCTTACAAAACAGAGCAATTCATACTGGCAAATGTCGTGCGACTTTGCGAGCAATTTGCACTTGGGAGCTAATTTATTATGCATTTGTTAAGAATAGCATAGTCACTTCAACCAAAAAAAAATAACAAAGCATTAGTCTTGCAATACCCCAGACTTATTGGATAACACTAGCTCCCTTTAATCCCTCATTTTGTATTATATTCCTATATATACACGATCAAGTCTAATATCCCATATGAGTGAGATAATCAGCCAGCCAATGGACACATATAATATATAAGTCTTCCTCTTCAACTCGAAATTCTCAATTTACACTTAGTTGTTTTTCTAGTCATGTTTTATAGATTGAATCATATATGACCATAGGTTCCAAGCTAAAATAGCAGCACTAAGAGTAAATATCAAATAACAGTAAAGAGTCAAAGGGTACCAATATGAGGTAATTCTCATAAAGTCTTATTTATGCATACATGGTATGAATCATGTGTTACAATGTATACCTTTTTTTAAAATGTCATTTTTACATATCTTAGTTCAGTCGTTGTACTCAACGCCTAACCTGAGTTCTTAATCATCTTTCCAATCTTACAAGTATCATAATTTATTAAGAACTCACATCTGGCATTCACAAATTATTTGAACGTAGGGAATCCAAATCGGTCATTTTTTATATTCATCAAATCATGACCTTATCTTGATTAATCATCCAGGTGACATATCCAATAATTCGTTTCTTGAGCAATTCTCATATTCTAAGTATGCTCTCTCAGCTATATCAATCTCAAGAAACATGTCTCATTTTTGCACACTCATCTTAGTGTTAAAGGTAATTACTTGTATGAGTGAGCCAATTAAACTTGTGTGACATTATCATCTTATTAAAATTTCAAAAACAATGCGTATATCTATAAACACCAAGAACTCAAAAACATGGATAAAATAAATCCAAATTCTTTGATATTCTAACGTTGTGTTACAAATACAATATATACTCAACAAGTCATTTACCATATTCTACACAAACGAAGAGACTTAACATGTGCAAGATATACATCTTTTGAAATCAATTTGGTTAGAGGATTAGCAACCATGTTACACGTAGAAATATATTGCACTATTACTTCCTTTTAAGAAATGATGTCTCTGACAAAATTATATTTGGTGTTGATATGTTTGGTTCTATTGTGAAATTTGGGATCCTTTATGAAAGCTATCACAGCTTGCTTATCACAATGCACAACTGTAAGACCAACTACTGCATCCAATACACCTAAATTCTCAAAAAATCTTTTCAACTAAACAGCTTCTTACACAGCAGCAGAACATGCTATAAATTTTGCTTCCAATGTGGATAAGGTTGTGCATGTTTGTTTCTTATCGCTCTAAGATATGACACCATTTTGGAGTAAGAAAGCATAACCAGAAGTTGATTTATGTTGGTCCAAATCACCACCCCAGTCGGCATTCAAATAGCCAATGATACGCAAATCTTTTCCTTGATAGCATAAACAATAATCCACAATGCCATTTAGATATCTCAATATTCTCTTAATAGTCTTCCAGTGTTCTCTTCCTGGATTTGCTTGATACCGACTAATTAACCTGACAGCGAAGCATATATCAGGGCGAGTACATATTATTGCGTATATGAGAGTTCTAATCGCTCTTAAATAAGGTACTAGAGACATTTCATTTCTTTCGTTTTGAGTCTTTGGACACAAAACTTGGCTCAACAAATCATCATTTGACACAAGATTATCTATGGGTTTGCAATTTTTCATATTGAATCATTCTAGAATCTTTTGGATATAACACTCTTATGATAGAGCCAAAAGTTTCTTAGAACGATCCCTTTTGATTTTAATACCTAAAAAATAATTTGCTTCACTTATATCGTTCGTGTCAAAATTTACGAATAACCATTTTTTAGTGATCATCACATACTTCAAATCACTCTCAACTATAAGCACATTATCCACATACAGAGAAAGAATTGCAAATTTATCATTAGACTTTTTCATATAAACACATTGGTCTTGTTCTAATATCTTAAAATTATAAGACAATATTGTCTTATGAAATTTTAAGTACCATTCTCTTGATGACTGTTTTAGGCTATATATCGATCTTTGGAGCTTGCATACTTTGCGCTTTTGGCCTTTTACCATAAAACCTACAAGTTGATCCATGTAGATTTCTTTGTCAAGTTCTCCATTGAGAAAAGTTGTCTTGACATCTATTTGATGCAATTATAGATCTAAGTGTGCTACTATAGCTAGAATGATATGGATTGAAGTAAACCTCACAACTGGCAAAAAGGTTTCTTCATAATCTATACCTTCTTATTGGGTATAGCCTTTCGCCACTAGGCGAGCTTTGTATCTATCTAGTCATCCGCCTTTCGTTCAATTTTGAGAATCCATTTATTCCCAATGGGTTTTCGACCTGGTGGTAAGTCCACTAGACTTCAAACTCTGTTAATTTCCATAGATTTTATTTCTTCCTCTAATGTTTCTTGCCACTTTTCCTTATTGAGGGATAATAGAGCTTCTTTGATATTTTTAGGCTCATCATCTTCAGGAGTAGCAGTTATGAAAACTTCATTTTCAATTTCAAAACGTCTTTTAAGGATTCAAGAACATTTGCTCTTATACAATTGAGGATCTTTACTTCTACTTTCCAAAATAGTTAGAGTTAACCTCATTGCTCTTACTATCTGAAACAGTTAAAGACATCATCTCTTGTGACACAACTAATAGTCATTGAAATGAACCTTCTCCACGTTCCTCTTCCATTGCATACAGATGAAGACTTTTGTCAATATCACCATTTTTAGGAAATTTATCTTATATAAATGTCGCATCTCTAGATTCTATTTCAGTTATTCTTCCATTAGAGTTTTTTCCTATAAACACGTACCCTTTGGAGTGTTTAGAATATCTTATAAAGATATATTTCTTGCCTTTAGGTCCCAATTTTTTTAATTTATAGAATGTGTCATGGATATATGCAGTAGACCCCCAAGGTTGCATCATATTTAATTCAAGTTTCCTACCTATCCATAACTTATAAGGAGTGGAAGTTACTGACTTAGTGGGCACATGGTTAAGTATATAAGTCGCAGTTAATAAAGCATCTCCGCAATACGAAATTAGAAGATTCATTTGCGCTATCATAGATTTAACCATTTCTAATAGAGTTCAATTTTTTCTCTCTGCTACATTATTTTGTTGTGAAGTTCTGGAAATTGTTAGTTTCTTATAATTCCTTTTCCATTACATAATTCCTTAAATTCGGTAGATAAATACTCACGACCTTGATCAGTTATCAAGGCTTTTATTCTTTTGTCTAATTGATTATCAACCTCATTTATATAATGTCTAAAGCAATTTATTGTTTCTGACTTATGGGAGATCCAATAGACATAACCAAAAAGTGAATAATCATCTATGAAAGTGATGAAATAGAATGCTCATTTTCTAGCTCTAACATTCATAGGTCCATAAATATTTGAGTGTATAAATTGCAGAGGAATTTTAGCTTTAATAGCTTTGCCAAAAGGTTTTCTAGTAGTTTTTCCTGTTAGGCAATGCCAACAAATAGGGAGATCTAATTTCGTGACAGGTCCTAATAAACCTTCACGGGCCAGTCTATTCATTCTTTCTAAGCCAATATGCCCTAGTCTAGCATGTCATTTATTTGCAGCCACATATAGACTACTAGAAGTTGCAAATAACAAAAAACTAACAGAATTATCATTATTACAAAATAAGGTATCCAGTACCATAAAACCTTTTGATAGAAATCCAAATCCATAAAACACATTATCATAATAAAGTTTAACCAAATTTCTAGAGAAAGTTAAACAATATCCTAGTTTCAATAGAACCATTACAGAGATCAAATTTCGTCAAATTTCTAGAGCATATAAGACATCATATAGGTATAAGGTTTGACTATCGAGCAAAACTAATTTGCATGTGCCCATTCCTTTTACTTCAAGTTTGGTATTATTACCTACATATATCTATTGTGTTTATCTCGGTATTCGATAAAATTCCACAAAAGCGTCTCTTTCACGAGCTATATGGTCTGTGGCTTCTGAGTCTATAGTCCACATAAGATGAGATTCAATTAATAAAATGGTACTGGAAACATAAATCTCACAATTTGAGATAAGATAAGGTAATACCTTTTTTAACTCCATGCATTCATGGGCAAAATTACCCTTGTTCCCATAGTTATAGCAAGTCAATTTTGACTTATCTCTTTTCCCAGAATGCTTGCCTCTAGGGCTGGATTCAAGCTCGAGCTCGACTCGACTCGACTCGGTTCGAGCCTGAAATGAGTCGGGCTCTACTCGGCTCGATCGAGCTCAAGCCGAGCTCGAGCTGGCTCGGATTGGCTCGGTATATTCTTTTTTTAATTTTTTATACAAAACGACGTTGTTTTGATACATATATATATACAAAACGATGTCATTTTGATATGAAAAACGAGCCAAGCTGAGCGAACTCGAGCAGAGCCGAGTTTGGCTCGAGTCGAGCTTAAGTCGTCCATAAATAAACTGAGTCAAGCCCGAATCGACTTCGAACCGAGCTCGGCTCAGCTCGAATCCAGCCCTACTTGCCTCTTTTATGCATGAACCGTTTATTCTTGTTCACAAGTCTTTGGACGATCTCCGTCCCTTTTTTGGATTTTTGCCATTTTCTTTTATAACCAGAAAACTTCTTTGAATTGGACTCAACAACATATACATAAGCATTTGGTCTAGTAGCCTCTGGGCGCTTAGCTTCCAGTTCAAGATGGCAAACAATGTCATCAAAAGTCCTGATGTTATCATTATGAGTTATATTCACTTTCATGCGCTCCAACTATCAGGTAGAGATCGTATAATAGCCTATGCTTGTTGTTTATCAGTCAGTTCATGCCTAGCTTTCTTTAGCTCAGTTATCATATTTGACATTTCCCTTAAATGTTGTTTTATCGGTTTATTGGGAACTCTCTTATATGTATCAAACTTGATTGTTAACTACCTTAGTTTGGAAATGGTCATTCCTCCAAACTTTTCCTTTAATGCCACCCATATAGCAATTGCAGTTTCAAATTGCTTATACTGATAAGTAATATCATCATTCATTGACCTGATAAGAATACCTCTGGCAGTTGAATCTTTCTTTTTCTAGGCATTATAAGCGTCCATATCACACCTATATTGGGCATTGTTAGGATTCTACCCCTCAGCCAACTAGGGCTCTTCCATGACCTAATTAATAATTTCTAAGGCATCCTTTTCATCTAGGCTATAGTGTATTTTCATTCTCCATATTTTATAATTGTCCCCATTCAGTCTTTCTCCTTTATTCAAATCAGCAATAATGTTTTTCGAAGCCATTTCTATATAACTACAGAGATATGCCAACACAACACCAACAATAAGATATATACACATTTTATTGTCACAATTGTGCATTAAGAAATTAAAATATTTCACATAAGGCATAGAGTCAAAAGTTCACTATGTTTCTAATCATCGTCTATGACACAAATGTTCCATATTTTAACAATTAATCAAATCGTGTCAATGTAAATTCTAGACGAGAGTAATTAAATTCCACCAATCTCAAAATTCCCACAAATAATCATAATATATATTAAATCAACATAAGGTTCAAGATATCCATAATTCAAATAAGTTTAATACAATAACATATTAACAAATTAAACAAATAAGCATGAAAGTAAATATAAACGTAAAATTCAAACATTTCAATGACTAGGACTATTCTTGACTTGAACTAGAATTTGAACTATCCTTGATCCATGGTTTATAATTGTTAAAACATGGCATTTTAACAATCAATCGTTCTTCAACTCGATACCAATCCCAAGGACAATAAATCTCTTCTATTTTTTCAACAATCCTTGGAGAAACTTTATCCAATATAAAGTTTTTGCATTGTTTGTGATAGCCAACATGCCTCGCACTCCGTTGATTTAGGAAAATAGAAAGAGCTGTTGATTTTCTTATATTTATAACAATGTTTCGCTCTTCTGCCTTTTGTAACTCACACAAACAATCCCAAAAGTTCAATACCTTCTTGTCATCCTGGATAATATTGGTGATTATACTGGTCCAATAATCAGACAATGACATCAATAGTCCATATATCCTTTCATTATTAGTTAGGTATATGCCCTCATTTCTCAATTCTAATATTCTCCCAATCATGGTCCAAATGTGAGTGAAGAAGTTGTGCTTCGGATTCATCTTATAGTTTAGATAGTAGTCTTTAGTCAACGTGTTTACCTTATATATGACCAACAAATGGACAATAATAAATTACACATGCATAAGAATATAAACAACACATGTTCACATGTTTAGCAATGTATAATTCAAAACTATGATCAAAATAACACTTATAAGTGTTTAATTCATGCAAAAATAGATACACATAATAAAATCTGAGTCAATGCAAGCTTCTAGACATAAACAGAAGCATGCACGTGCTCCAACTCACCAAAAACTAGCTCACATGTCGCCATGCATCAGAGAACAAAGCTCACATGTTGTCACGCATCAAAGAACATAGCTCATGCACTGTCATGCACTAGAACAAGGTCATTATGCACTGATGGCAATTCTCACGCATTGGTCAAATGTTGACCGTCGACTGGTCAACTATTTGATCATTAACCAATCAAATGTTAACCAGTCTAGCCATAAGTCAAGACTTGGGTTAGGTCAACCCAATTGACTAAATAGATTGACCCATTAACCAACGAGTTTTTGACCAACCTGTTGACCAATCTGGTTAGGCAATCGGGTTTTTCCAATCTGATTGTAACTTGTGATTGTAGCATGAACCCTAGGTTTTCAACAGCAAAATTGGTCTTCTTTTGGCCACCCAACGATGGTGATTTTATAGGGCTTTTAAGGCCTATGGCACACAGATTTATATTCATCAAAGTTCCGATAAAAAAGTCGTTGGATTTGGGTGAATCAGATGCATGAACATCATGGTTTTGGGTGAAAAATTGGCCACTAAAATTCATCCAATTTCATGCAAATTCGATGCAATTTTTTCTAGCTAAGCATGCATCTCATGTCCAGAATTCATCTTAACATGATTCTACGCATCAATTTCGCAAAATCACAATGAATTCATCAATAATCAAAATATGTCTGTATACATAAATATATATAATACTATTCACGCTAATTTATTTCTAAACATGCTTCTAAATCATGTTTACATCACCAATATCACAATTGCATAGATAAAAAAAAAGCTCTGATGCAAGTGGAAACAACACAAATCTAGGATCATAGAAAAACATACCTGGTTTAGAAATCTAAAACTTTGATGATGATTAATGATTCAATACACTTCTATCGAAATCCACAACATACTTTGTTTGATTTGCTTTCTTGTTTTTTGTAAAAATTCCTTACTGATGAAGAGAGTATTTAAGGAAAGAGCATTCTATGACTTTAGCGTAAGAGAGCAGTATTTTATATTTCCAAAATAAAAGTTACGCTATTTTTATTAATAGGAGAGTGGCAGTTAACTTCAATAACTATCAAGGTAAAATGATCATTCTCATATAAAAAGGTTAATTTTGCCTTTTAACCCTAATGGATTGGGTCAACCCATCATGGGTGGAACGGATCCAATACAAATAATATCAAATAATAACATGATAGTTTATTTATACATATTATTTGTACATAACGTGTTTATATCCAATTCATTAAATAAAAATAAATAAATCTATGATTATGCAAATTTCACTCTGATCTAGTTTTAGCTTTTATTGTATCATTATTTATTTTTTAATAATTAAAAAAAGGGAATTAAAGTAAATAGACAAAACAATAGAGGTCTAAGTGAAATTACCCAAAAGATTACAAATTAAGCAAAAATGCCCTATTCGCTGCAATGACCAAAATGCCTCTATATATAAACCAAAAAATTGTTATATTCCACCTCATTTTTCCCCTGAATTCACTGTTGGAATTTAGAGAAAACCCCAAGTCTCCCATGGGTTTAGCTTCATCCGATCTCTTCGAATTTTTTTGACATTTTTCATGGTTTTCAAAGAAGGTCAATACATCATTCCTACTCTTATTTGAATCATTTTATTATTAAGATTATTTCAATTTGATGAAGATTTTGACCATTAAATATTTAGGGTTTCAGTTTTGAATAATGCATAAAATATATTGATTCTTGCTTGTTTGGTTGAATTGTTTAAGAGTTATTATGTTATAGGACGTGTAGATTTGATTTTTGTTAAAATTTGAGACTGAAATAATGATTTTTGGTTGAAAATGGCTTAGATTTGCCAGAGATCTACCCTTGGGTGAATAAAATCTCCCTTGGGTTTGAATGACTCTGTGTGGGAGGGGGGGGAGTCAGATTTTTGAAACAGTAAAGACCCGTGGGAGATCGAGGGAAACCATGGGAAAGTGGATATTTTGAACAATAAACCCAAGGGTGCTCCAGGGAACCTGGGGACATTCGGGGGATGGGGGGAAATTAATTTTTTGAAACTGTAAGCCTCGTGAGACATAAGAAAATTCATAAAGGAGCAAAGAAAAAATATAAGACTTGTGAGAGAGTAGAAAATATATAAGGGGGTAAATTGATATTTTTCGCTCCTAGGGTTTGTGGATGCGTAGCTTTCAAATTTTACGATAGTTTTTTCTGTTTTAGGGTTTTTCAAAGTATAATTTTCAAATTTCAAGTCTATTTCTTAAATTTTGTGCTTTCTAAGCCAATTTTTCAATGTAAATTTCTAATTAAAGATCCAATTTTTAGTTTTTGTCATTCTAGACTATTTCAATGTTTAATTTTCGAATTTCATGTTTGTTTTTCTTGTTTTAGGATTCTTTGATGTGTAGTTTTCAAATTTTAGGTTTGTTTCTTAATTTTGGTGCTTTTGAGACCCCTTTTATTATGTATTTTTTGAATTGCATACCAATCTTTTTAATTTTTGTCATTCTAAAGTATTTCGACATGTAATTTTTGAATTTTATATCAATTTATTGATTTTTATCATTCTAGGGTATTTCATTTAACCTTCTTAATTAAGTTTTAACAAATAAAATTAAGTTTTGAGTTAAGATTCATATAAATATTTTTCTCTCATGAATTGATTTCTTTCGATTTGAATTTAGAAATATGAATTTTTTTCCAAAGGAACTTATAGTATCAAATATTGAGTAAAAATGAAAGTGAGAGTGAGTATTTGAATGATGTGAGAAATGTATATAAATGAAGGTTTATATAAAAGTGGCGAAAGATAGTTTTGGTATTTTTAAAAATTTTTAAGGTATTTTTGCTTGAAAGTTTAAAAAGCGGGCATCTTTGCTTAGGAATAGGAAAACAAAATATTTTTGTTTAAAGGAGGACAAAATGGGTATTTATTTTAATTTCCCTGAAAAAAATGTCATATATGTTAGCAATCGATGGAGAAGAGCTGGGCATGGGAGAAAATGGAGGCAAGTGCACTTTGCTGAGGTTTTAAAGCGAAAAAGTGAAGAACAATATCACCGTCAGATCACAAGTTCTGAGCAGCTATATTGCTTTGAGTCATAAGCAGATTGTTAACAAGGTAACCGTCATTGAAGTTGAAAAGATTCAGAGATTAAAGATCACAATCAGAACAAAGCCTATTATGGATGCAGTTACAAGTAGAAAGAATAATCCTCATTTTCTTATGTTAATAATCCTAAATCTTTCACTACCAACAGGTAAATTTTCAATTTGGAATTGAATTCTCTGGTTTTTCTTGATGAGATATAAGAAAGGAAACAAGAAAGACAATTAGAGAGCGTTCGGTTCAAATTATCAAAGATTATCTTGGTAATCTATCTTTTATTCTCTTGTTTGGTTTGTCAGTAATAAAAAATTACAGTAATCTTTTATTACAAATGCTGACGTGGCAGGTAATATAGGTAGTAATCTTATTACCACATTTACCTTAAGTATTTAAATATTATCAAGGTAATCTTGATTTTATTATAATTATATTATTATTTATTAATTTTTTAAGATAAAAATAAATTTATTTTTAATTAATATGACAAATAATATAAAAAATATTTAAAAATAATTATATTCAAGGGCATTTAAGTAAAATAATTTACTAATAATTTTTTATTACCTTTAACCAAACATAATAATTATTTATATCTATCAAATTTTATCAAATATAGTAATCATTTATACCCAATAATCTTCTAAGTAATCTATCTTCAAGATAATCTTTTTATTTTAGTAATAAAATATTACTCAAACCAAACATCCCTTTAGAGACTATTATTGACGTAAAGAATCAATACATTGACATTACTTGTTAAATTGGTAATTTTATTAACAGCTTTAATGGAATCTAATCCTCTTTAGAAAAAAAAAATGATACATATGATTCTCATTTCCCAAATAAAAAAAGGATAGTTTTCTTTTTTGAATTTAGTTATTAGCTTATATGTAATTTAATTTGTATAATTTGAGAATTGCTTGTTGTATAAATAAGCTCTTTTTCTAAGGCAAATAAAAAAATAATAATAAGATACAACATATAATGAATAAAGATGTTCATTTGACCCTTTATGTATCTTTATACAAAATTGAAAATATAGTTATAAGAGTTTAAATGAAAGCAAAAATTTGTCAAAATTTTATAAATATAAAAACTATTTTGTGGAATAAAGCAATGTCTAATTTATTCATATAAAATTACATCAGACTATGTGATTGAATGATATAAATGTCACACTAATCTAATTTTATCTTTTATTTTATCATTATTTATTTTTTTATAAAATTTTAAAAAATGTGATATTTGCAAAGTTTCACTTATTGAATATAAATAATTGGTAAGATACTTTTAATACTTTATTTATTTGTAAAAAAAAAAAAAGTCAAAATTTTAAATTATATAAGAATTGATAATATTTTGTGGAAAAAAAATTATTTGTATCAACATTTCATATTAACTTATCCACACAAACTGATATAAACATTTCTTATAATTAAATGATGTGATTTGCAACGGCATGTATATTTACAAGTCATATTAACTTATGCGAAGTTTCACGTATTGAATATAAATAATTGGTATAATTGAAAATATTTTTACTTATTTATTTATATGTAATTGCATATTAATAAATATGTTAAATGCTAACAATAAATCATTTTTTCTTTGGAATACTGGAAGTAATTAATGGATTTTTTTTTTTTTGTTATTTTAATTATTTAAATATTTTTCTAATTACTGAATATTTTTACCATAGTTGACTATGCTCAAACTACGCCTACCATCACCTGTAAAAAATTGAAAGTTCATACTTGATATAGACATTATACTTCACAAACTCTTGAATCTTGGATTTGATAGCAAACTTTATGACTTCATTTTAACAAATGAAGGAAGCAAATTAAGCATGTTATGGTATTAAAATGGCAGGCAGAATATAATATTATATCGGTTCCTGATATATATGTATCTACAACCACAAACACCACTAATCTTCAGGATGCCTTCTTTTGAGGCCAAAAAATATTACTTACCATGTAATCTGGTAGGTCAGCTGTGAAATGATATACCTCCCCGATCACTCTCAGAAGCTGATACACTTCAAACATGGTAGGTCTATTCTTTGGAATTGGCGACACACGGTTACAAGCAAATTGAAGAAATTGGTTGAGTTCACCATCGAAACCAGTTAAGACCAAGGACTTGTCGATGGTCGTTTGCACAGCTGAGTTATCTGACAGATGTTCGATCCACTCCACTAAACTTCCCTTGAAGCTCTCAGGCGCATTCACAAAATGGGTTAGTTTCTCACCTGTAATCAACTCCAGGAAAACGATCCCATAGCTGTAGACATCACCTTTTCGAGTAGCTACTAGTGTCTGAGGATATTCAGGAGCTACATAACCCAAATCTCCGAACTTCCAGTTGACAGAAGTACTGTAATGAGCATCCATCGGCTTCATGAGCCTGGCAAAGCCAAAAATCAAATAACATAGGTTCAAACTCCCCATCCAGCAGAATTCACAGAATTACAGAACACAAGGCACATGCGCAGAAATCACAGAAAGTCTCCCAAATATGCAACTTGAAAAGGCAGTACCGATCCCAATGTGTTGTGGAAAAGACTAATAATCACACCTCGCATCATTTTTGGATTGCTTTCGACATCAACAAGAAGAGAATTCGAAATCCGCGTACATATTTGTATTTACTGTACAAATTACAGAATTTGGCATGTTTTAATTTCCTACATACATTGTTTCTGTTCTTCCCGTACCAATGATGTTCTTATTGCTAAAGTTCACAGTGGCCTTCATAGGATCACTCAAACTCATTTTCGAAACTGGCTTTTTAAATATCTAAAGCTGAGAACAACAATAATCTTATTAGTTAATAATAAGGTGGTGTCATTACGTATCAAAACTATAGCAAATTCAGTAAACAAGAAGCATAATATTGAATCAGATAACTAGCCTTGATGCCCTTAGTGCCATTGATGCTTTTTGCCCATCTGTTACTTTCAGGATCATCTGCTTTCCTCTTAACTTCTCCACGCAACAAGTAAACCTTTTGAAAGGAAGGAACTGGCCCTGTCAGTAGATTGTTGGCAACACTAAATTTCTTCATTGATATGATTACGCAAGCCAAGTTCCAATGGAATTTTGCCAGTAAACCTATTTTTATTGAGCTGATTAGGATTTTACTAGAAAAATTGTTCAACAGAAGATGAAGGGATGCCACAAACTTGAATCTGTTCACGATGTCGGAAGGAATAGTTCCAGATAGATTGCTGTTGTAAAAATCTAAGCTAGTCAAGCTTGAACAGTTAATGATGCCAAGAGGAAACTGGCCTCTCAGACCCATATCTGAGAGCCTGAGATCGAGAAATTTGTTCTCCTCAGGGTGCCAACACCTAACACCTGCAAACATACAAAAGAAACCTTCAGATGCATTGTTGAAATTCCAGGAACAGCTCAAGTCAAGAGAATTGTTAATGGATATTAAGCACTCTATATCAATAAATTGGCTTGGCTTACACTACAAGTTTTATGGTAAAAAGTTATCAGTCAAATTGGCTTGGCTTCATAACAAATTAATTCAGAATTATCAGAATGTAAAAAGCTGGACAGAGCAAGCTGAGGAAATGTGGTTTTACGGTAAAAAGTTACCATTTTGAAAATAATATTTTTCAAGAATAATGATTTTCCAGTGATTTTGAAAGATACCCCTTCAAAATTATCAAATTTCCAGTGATTTTGTGTTCTAGTGGAAAATTATGCAAAAAATCATCAAGCAATGACACGAGATTAGTGTTTATATTTCACAATTATAATTTTTTGGTTTCTATCTTATATATTTGTGATTGTGCATAGATAGAAATATTCATTTATGTCCAACATTTGGTATCAGAGCAACCATGATCCCTGTCTTGCTTTATTGTTAAATTGTTATAGATTTTATATTTAATCAGAATTTGTTGTATACAGAGAAAATTAGTCTTTGGCATTTTTTGTTTTAAATAATCATTTGGTTGGATTCTACATGAGAAACTGAGAATTTTGATATATAAAACATCAAAATCGGAGTTCTATAGAGTATTTTATAATGATTTTTCGATTTGAGTCTGAATTCGAGTCAATCGACCAGAAACAGGACCCGGCTGGAGGTCAGGGATGACTTCCAACTGACATGTCATTCGAAGTCTTCATTTGAGGATGACATGTCGTTTGGTTGCACTGAATGAATTTACAATTTTGTTTTGTATGACATGTACTCTGCATTTGGGAATTGTAGAAGACATGTTGTTTACTATTTTCTCTCTTTATTTAAAAAAAAAAAATCATTTCCGCATACTTAACCTTTGACCCTAAAGCTTTGTGGAATCAAAATTACCACCTAAGCAATATACATTTCACTAGCTTTTAGTGCAATATATTTTGTATTATAATGTTCTTTTGCAGAATGCTAATCAAAATTCTTGCAAACTCAAACTGTTGCCATTTTGATTGTCATACTAACCGATAAACTAGCAAGCCATTTTTAACTTTTTGATTCAAATTTGTGGCCTTTACTTTATTATATTATTTGACTCAACTAAGTTTTGCAAAATTTTGCATTGATTGAATTCAAAATTTTCCAACTCTATCATTTAGTTTGTATTTGGTTCTCTGGCAGGCATTGGGTTATACTTTGGAATAGCAAATATTTTAGTTTTATAAAATATGTTTTTCTACATATTTATTATGACATACAATTGCTATTTATATTTGTTTCAAAATTGGATTACTTCAACTTTAAATCTAATTTATATTGTTAATTATTCATATGGATTAATTTTTATGCATTTTTAAGGTTAAGTTGAAATTATTTTATAATAATTTCTCAATGAATATATGCATAAATTACATGTCAAGTGATTAATATGATTTTGATTAGTTAAGAAGTAATCACAACATCTTTGATTATATTAAAATTATACATTGAGTATCCTAGAATCACATATAGTTATATGACATCAATTATAATTAATCATTATAAATGTGATAAATCTTATTCCACAATAATTTTTATTATATTTACATGATTAATTATAATAAAATAACAATTTTTTTTTTTAATATACCCACAGGAATTAAGAAAAGACATGTAATTTGGTAGTTTCATCATATGGTTTCAAATATATGTATATAAAACTATTTAAATTAAAACTTAGCCTAAAGACAATTTTTATGTTATGTGGTTTATATATTTACAACATGTTTCTGCATTGGTAGAACATGATATATATGTTTGTTTGCCTCAATTTCGTGACTTAAGTATGTATGTTTATATTTCATTTGCAATTATTCAATCTGTGAATTTTTCTGATAATGTATGTGATATTTCTATTTTAAGTGGTGATAACTATAAGATTTGGAAAGAGAGAATTCTTTTTCAAATAGGGTGTATGGACATTGATTATGCCATTAAGAATGATGAACCACTTGCACCTACAGAAACTAGCACTCAGGCTGAAGTTGCCCTGTATGAACGATGGGAGTGATCTAATCGCTTAAGTATAATGTTCATTAAGACATGTCTATCTACTAGTATTCGTGGTTTAATCACTAAGTGTGACAATGTCAAACAATTACCAAAGGCTATTGATAAACAGTTTGGGTCTTCAGATAAAGCTCTTACCAATACTCTTATGACGAAGTTATCATCAATGAAGCTCACCAATGTTAGAAGTGTGCATGAGTACATCATGCAGATAAGGGATATAACAGCTCAACTTAAGGCTCTTGAGATTGAGATGTCTAAATCTTTTCTTGTGCACTTTATATTGAATTTGCTTCCACAATAATAGAAACCCTTCAAAATCTCTTATAACATACATAAGGAAAAATGGTCAATTAATGAACTTTTGACCATGTGTGTACAAGAGGAAGGAAGGATGTTGATGGAAATAGATGAAAGTGCACATATGGTTACACAAGGAAAGAAGAAGAAAAATCAAGCTAAGTGTAAGGGAAAGGATAAAATATCCATTTAGCCCGAATTCAAGAAGGAGTCCAAATGTTTTTTCTATGAAAAGAAAAGACATGTGAAAAAGGATTACTTTAAATTTAAGGTTTGGCTTGAAAAGAAAAGCAATTTAATCTCACTTGTATGTTATGAATCTAATATGGTTAATGTATGTTATAACACTTGGTGGATTGATTCTATTCTACAATCCATGTTTCAAATATCTTACAGGGCTTTCTAAACCAAAGAAAGTCGATGGCTAGTGAACAGTGCATCTATTGAAGAAACAAGATGCGTTCACATGTGGAAGCAATTGAAACATATAGATTAGTTTTAGATAGTGGTTTTGTGTTAGATTTGGAATGAACATTTTATATTCCAAGTTTCTTTAGAAACTTGACTTCAGTTTCAAGACTTGTACCTTTTAGATTTTCCTTTTCATTTTATGAAACATTATTTAGTTTTTTTTATAAATCTGCAATTGTGGGAAATGGTACATTGTCTAATAGTTTGTTCCAAATTCACTTACAAAATAATGTTTCATTTAATTTAATGCATATTCAAAATAGTATTGGTATTAAAAGAAGTGTTATAAATGAAAATTTCTCTATGTTGTGGCAAAGGAGATTGGGACATATCTCCATAGAAAGAATTAAAAGGTTAATGAATGATGAGATACTAGATACTCTAGATTTTACTGATTTTGATACTTGTGTAAATTACATTAAAGGAAAGCAAACTAACAAGTCAAGGAAAGGTGTCAAGAGGAGTTCAAACATATTAGAAATCATACATACAAATATTTATTGTCTGGATATGGATGTTTACGGTCAAAAATACTTCATCTCATTTATTGATGGTTATTCACAATACAAGTATCTCTACATGCTTCATAACAACAATTAAGCATTACATGCCTTTAAGGTTTTCAAGGTAGAATTAGAGAAACAATCTGGAAAACAAATTAAAATCGTGAGATCAGATAGAGGTGGAAAATATTATGGTAGATACACTCAGGATGGACAAGCACTTAATCTATTTGCAAGGTTTCTTGAAGAGAATAGGATTGTTGCCCAATACATTATGCCTAGTTTTTTTAACCAAAATAGTGTGGCAAAAAGAAGAAATCGAACTTTATTAGACATGGTGCAAAGTAGGCTTAGTTGTTCCAAACATCCTAAATCATTGTGGGTTGAAAAGCTTTTAAAATAGCAATGTATATATTAAATCGAGTTCTAACCAAGGTTGTTCCTAAAACACCATTTGAGTTATTTAAAGGTTGGAAACTGAGTTTGCGACATATACATGTTTGGGGATTAAGAGTTTATAATTCGCATGAGAAGAAATTAGATACAAGGACTATTAGTGGGTATTTTATTAGATATGCCGAAAATTTTAAAGGTTGTAGATTTTATTGTCCATCACATAGCATTAGAACTATGGAATCTCGAAGTGCAAAATTTCTTGAAAATGACTTAATCAATGGGAGCGATCAATCCCAAGACTTAGTTTCTAAGAAAGATCATTTAAATGTTTAACCACTTGTTTCAAGTAATAGATTGGTTGTTTTTCATAACACCCTTCAAGTTCAAATGGATGTTGAACAAAAAATTAATAAAGTTTCATAAATTGCTAATAATAGTCTAATAGATCAAGCTGTTCAATAATTTTCAGATACTATTGAACCACCAATTGTACAGTCTACTTCACAAGAAGATATTGATTTAACATTAAAAAAATCAACTAGAGTAAGGAAATTAGCAATTTCTAGTGATTATATTGTGTTTTTAAAAGAAGTTGACCATAATTTAGGAGTTGAAGATGATCGTATCACATTTTCACAAGCAATAGATTGTAGTAAATCTGTTTTATGGTACGATACCATGAAAAATAAGATGGAATCTATGCAGAGTAATGGAGTCTAGGATCTAGTTGAGTTACCTAATGAGGCAAAGGCCATTAGGTGTAAACAGATCTTCAAAACAAAGAAAGACTTATTAGGTAACATTAAAAGATATAAAACAAGACTCATTGTTAAAGGTTTTACTCAAAAGGAATGAATTGATTATACGAAGACTTTTTTTCTTTTCATAATATTATGGTAGTGGTGGCCCATTTTGACTTAGAATTGTATCAAATAGATGTGAAAACAACATTCCTCATTGGGATATAGCGAAAGAGGTATATATGAAACAACTTGAAAGATTCTCCTATAGTGATTGTGAGCATTTGGTGTACAAGCTTAAAAAGTCCATCTATGGATTAAAACAAGCCTTTCGTCAATGGTATTTGAAATTCTATAGGGTTATCTCTTCTTTCAGTTTCATAGAGAACATCATAGATCAATGCTTATACCAAAAGGTAAGTGCCATCATGGATGATATATTACTTGCTACAAATGATAAAAGGTTGTTTTATGAAGTGAAACAATTCCTCTCTAAAAATTTTAATATGAAAGATATGGGTAAGGCATTTTATATCATTGGCATTAAGATTTACAAAAGTAAACCTTAAGGTATTCTAGGTCTGTCTCAAGAAATTTATATCAACAAAGTTTTAGAGAGATTTTGGATAAAAGATTATTCACTGAGTATAACACTAATTGTGAAGGGTGATAGGTTCAATTTGAACCAATGCCCTAAAAATGAACTTGAAAAAGAACAAATGCAAAACATTCCTTATGCTTCAATTGTTGGAAGCTTTATATATGCTCAAGTTTATATGAGGTCTGACATTACATTTATTGTTAGGATGTTAAGGAGATATCAAAGTAACTCAGGTATAGACCACTGGAATGCTATAAGAAAAAGTGATGTGGTACCTTCAAAGGACCAAAGAGTACACATTTATATATAGACAAACTAATAATTTAGAGGTAATTGGTTATACTGATTCGGATTTTACTAGCTATGTTAATTCAAGAAAATTAACATCTAGATATATTTTTTTGTTTGTCGATGGAGCCATATCTTAGAAGAGTGTTAAACAGTCATTGATTGTTATATCTACCATGGAAGTTTAGTTTGTTTCTTTTTTTAAGGCTACATCACATAGTGTATAATTAAAGAGTTTCATATTTGGCCTTAGAATTGTTTATTCTATTTTCAAGCCAATAAAAATTTATTGTAACAATTCAGCTGTTGTTTTCTTGGCTAAAAATAATAAAAGTAGTAATTTAAGTAAGCACGTCAACATTAAGTATTTAGCCATTAAGGAATGTGTAAAAGAGAATAAAGTGGTCATTGAACACATTAACACTAAATTGATGATTGTTGATCCTTTGATAAAAGGCATGCTACTAAAGAGTTTTAAGGATTATGTAGAGTGAATCAGAGTTAGTCTCATGTTGTAATTGTGATTGGAGTTGGTTCCATTATATGATTGATAGATATACATTTTATGAATAATAAAATTTTTATTCAGTATTCAGCTTATTTGTTCTTCTCATTTTCATATGCATAATTTTGTTGAGAATAACAATTAATTTTGGACCTAGAATAAACACAAGGTTTATTCATTAAGTTATAAAGAAATAGATGCATTGTGATACATGAAAGATAATACTCGTTCTTACAAGACTTATCGTTATGATTTGTGTATTTTATTTTTCTACTTCAATATGTGGATTTATGGATTACAAACCAAGTGGGAGAATGTTAGTTTTTTCTTCTTTGTAACTGCTTTAAGCAATTAGTGAGGAAACTGTTATGAATATTAGATGGTCTATAACTTCTATGCCTTAATGGTTTGTAACTTTCATGTCATAACTCATCCACAAAAGCTTTAGTTTTCCATCTTTTATGGTAGGATGTATTTAAGTCATTTTCAAAGTCTCTAGGTGAATGATTTTTGAAAAGCATACATATACCATATTTTGTAAAATTAGATCACCTAGAAGACATAGCATACAAGCACGTTCCAATGGTATATTCTGCAATAAATCATCAAGCAATGGCAAGAGGTAACTGTTTATATTTCGCAATTATAATTTTTTGGTTTCTATCTTATATATTTGTGATTGTGCATAGATAGAAATATTCTTTTATGTCCAATAATATTCTATCATTGCAACTGTCTGATACCTTTTAGAAGCATTGCATAAGCTTATGAAATCAAAGAACCAAGGAAAAGAAAGAAGAGGAAAAAGAGAAGTTTGAGTTATAGATAAGTTTCTGAAGAACACAAACAATGGAATGAAACTTACTACTTCTACAACAGTGAACCAAGAATGCATCATCTTTTGTAAGACATGTGTCATGATTCCAATATGTTAGTTTATCAAACTTTGTCTTCTTCTCCCAATAGATCAAGTTCTCTCCAAATGCGTCAAAAATTTTTCTCTTAGTAGATTTTTTCTCTCCTAGAACAAAGCTTGCAAAGTAAGAATTAAATAAGTGGAATTCTTCAAAGCTTGTTAATTTGATATAATTTTTGAAGTCATATAAAACCAATAAAATGAGACAAATCACATAGAAGAAAATGATATCGACTTATTTAGATAACCTCTTTGATATATCTTGGTTAACTTTTAATAATGAGACATTGAGCCTTCTCCAATCCTTAATCTAAATCAAGGAAAGGTATTGAATGTAGGATCCATTAGCATTCCTACCAGTGAAATCCAATGAAAGCTAGATCTTGACCATGATATGTAGTCACTGAAGCCTAGTAAACTCCAATGTCATACAACTCTTTCTGTTTTAATTTGAAACTAATTCAGTCACTGAGTTGTTTAAAGAGTGTGATGTTTAATTTATAGTTGCAGTTAAGTTGGATTATTTATCAGGATATTGAAAATTTTACCCCTTTTTTTAACCATGTGTACATATATGTCACTTATCTCAAAGCCTAAACAAAAATATCACAACAGTAATCTATTTTCCCAAAATACCTCCACTGATATAACTCATGTAGAATGAGAGAATTTCATCCTTCTCTTTTTCCTTAACTTTTCAATAAGAGAAGGAATCTCTGCAGCATGAAAAAAAATTCTTCAACAAAGGAAGCACCTGTGGTTAAACAATAAAACCTGTAGGAAATTCATTATAAAGGATTTAACTTGGACACAAAGGAAAGAGAGATGAAAATTGTCAAATTTCTTTAGAGAATTAACATTTATTGCAAAGATTTCACAGCAAAATCATCCACATTTAGGTTAGTCTTGATTCAAGCCCGTATGTTATATGTTTTCTTGATAAACAAGTAAAAATCAAATAATGTATGATGTTGTGCAGCGGAAATATAAAACACAATTTATATGCTATTAAATATAATAAATAATTAAGGCAGAAAATAAAATGCAGAAAAATAAAAGAAAGAGAACACAAGAATTTACGAAGTTCGGTAAATGTACCTATGTCATCGGTACCGCTGACTACTTCCGCTATCTTTAAAGAATAGTTATAAAGAAAAAAATAAACTATTAGAGATCTCTAATAATAGGATTCTCTCAATATAATTGTGTTTGACTACAATTACTTTTAGGATGATTTTGAATTAAAATCAAGACCTCTATTTATAGTCTTTGGTAAAATACAAAGAAATTAAAATAGTCTATGTAGGACCTAAAGAGCCAATATTATTTTTTTTATTATTTTTTTTCAACATATGGTAGATTCATGTTTATAACTTCATGTGAAATATAATTTTGTTGTGATTTCATGTTATTAGATTGTTTAATGTTGTGATTTCATGTTGTTTTATTATTTAAAGTTATTATAATGTTGTTTAATGTTGCATTGATGGGTAAAAAATATGAAAATTTAGAACTAGATAAAAACTAGACGAAGAACAGGTTGGCATTCTTGGCCTCTGTTAAACCCCTTGAATTTTATTTTTATGCCTATTTAAACACAACTTTCATTCATCTCAATTCTCTTATCTATTCTCTTATGTTTAAGGATTAGTGGTAGAGTTTCAAGGATGGTGGATTTATCCTTTTTGCCTTGTTATGTTTGTGGTCAAATTTAATGCAATTTTAGTGTGTGCATTGTTTTCCTTATCTTGGCAGAGAGTTGCATAAAAATTTACAAAATTGTCACTGCTATTTTCTTCCATTTTTGATTGTTTTGCCTTGATCAATATTTGTATATCACTTGATTGTATGATAGTTCAATATGTTATAAATACGTATGTATGAACCTTGGTTGCATTGGTAGTGCATTTGGAGTCTAATTTGAAGAAATTGTAAACTAGTGCAATTTAGAGTGAAGAGTTTTTTCTACTTCATCCCTTTTTGGATTTCTTGCTCATGCATGGTGTTATGCATCAATTTGGTATCAAAGCATTGGTTGTTTATATGAGCTAACTGTAATTTTCTTCTTTTTAGGGTTACTGTTCTTTATTGAAAGATACTATTCACCAATGAATATTGTTCACAACATATAAACTTTGCATAAACACAAGTATTTTTATGTTTTTAGGTTCATTTTAAGTCAAGATGGAAAAAGATGCATTTAAAATTCTCTATAGAGGGTGATAGATTAAAAGTGATGATTACATGACAAGATATGTGGGTAGGAATGAGAAAGGGATGTGTATTGACACAAATGCTAATTTTGAAAGATTCATTAGGAGAATAAGCTATCGTCTCAGATTCAATCAAAATCAATCAAATATGTACATATTTACCCTAAACGATATGGTTCCATAGACAATGATAATTTAGAGTTTTTGAATATTGAAATAAGAAGTTTACGAGGATCAACTAAACTCTATGTTACCAAGAGTCCAATTGACATAAAGGACAATCAACAAATCGAAGATGTTCATAACAAAAAAAAGGAGAATCATCCAACAGATGAATGGGCACATCTACAGAGTTTCCAAGAGTTTGGCTGGAATTATGGTGATGATGATAATGACAATAACATGGATAAGGATTATGAAATAGAGGGTAATGAGGGTGATGATGATAATGAATTCTCAAGATTTGACGAGGACATGTATGGTGTTCTAAGCCTAAATGTTGATAAAAGTCAAAATCACACTTATGATAAGAAGGTTGAATGTAGCACGAGACGTCATGGCTCTTTAAATCTTAGAGCATATCCAAGTCAAATCCATAATCTAAATCTATTTCAATGGGTTTCTAAGTTTGTTGTTGATGTTAAAAATACAGGTATTAGTGATTGAGTGACACAAAAAGAACCATTTGCAAGTGATAGTTTTTATAACTCTATAACAAAATTGAAAGCATTGTTTCAAGATAGGAATTTAATGGAAAGTCGGTCACTTTGATAATATACAATATGAGCTTAAGTACATACATCTACAATGTAAATGGTAGCACAAGCAATAAGAAATGAAGATAAAGACTATCGAGTGTTACAACATATGGATGAGACAAACACTTATCCACAAGATCAAATATTGTCACTTCATAGACAAGCTAGTACAGAGTCATTAGAGAACGTACTTAAATCAATGTTAGTGATTGATTGTATCTATTGATCAAAGGAAATTATTTTAGATATGGCAGAAAAGTACAAAATCAACATTTTCTACACGCAAGCACGATGTGCCAAAACATATGCACTAAATGCATTATGAGGATTTCTCGAATAGTCTTTCATGCTATTACACAAGTATTGTCACAATTTGGAGCAGAACTTAGGAACTCTGACACATATTGATATCAATCCGAGAAATAGATTCAAGTTTTTCTTCATGTGTATGAGTTGTTCAATAAGAGGGTTCCAACAATTTTGTCACCCGATGATATGTATTGATGTTTCACATGTAAAGAAAAAGTATCTTGGGTCTTTTTTTACTACTATTGTGAAGGATGGTAATAATCAAATTTACCTGTTAGCTTTCGGTATTGTGCATAAGGAGGGAATCAATACATGAATCCCTTTTTTGAAATACCTACATATGTTCATTGGTGATTTTTCGGATTTGACCATTATTTATAATTGCCATCATTCAATAATTAAATCTATGACAAACGTAATGTCTCATGTGCGTCATGGGTTTTGTAATTACCATATAAAGGGTAACATGCGTATGTAATTCAAAAAAATCAAATATATTGAAGGGTTATTTTGGAAAATTTTTAAGGTATATCACTTTAGAGACTTACAAGCTACCATGAGTAAAATTGTCAGAGTAAATCCTATTGTAATAACCTATTTGATCGATATTAGGTATGAAAGATGAGCACGTGCCCACTTTGGAAGATGACAGTACAATATCATGATGATCAATATTACTGAGTCTTTCAATGCTTTGACATGGACTCTCAGGCTTTGTCTATCCCTATATTAGTTGAGTTTCTTAAAAGCATAATGCAACATTGATTTTTCAATGGGCGAAACATGGTTGATATGTATGACTGAAATTTTAATGATGTTTCTTTTTTTCATTGCGTTTATTAGTTGTTTTTATGGGTCTAAAATCTCACCCATCAACACCATGCGCTGAGGATAAGTTTACTAGATATGTGCTCAAATTTGTCAATGTGGTTGTTAAACCAATCAACATGCAATAATATGAAGTTTATGATTCACGTTAACAAGTGTTCATCGTGAATATTCTCTACTGAACTTGTGACTATAAGAAATTTCAATTTTCTTAAATTCTATGTGCACACGCCACAGTTATTGTAAGGTACAATAACCTCTCAGACTGTGTAGGATGTTCAATACATATTACTCGACAGAATATTTACGAGGGGTGTATGGAGAATATATTAATCCACTAGAAGATCAATCAACTTGGGCACTATCAAATATGCTTGCGATTTATCCTCCACTAACGGAATAATGATGGTCGGGTTATCCTTCCAACCACACAAGAAGACCTTTACAAAGAAAGAAAGTTTGACAATAAAACTGCAATCAATATCGTCAACCTGGTCATAATCGCTTAAATTATCCAAGTCCAACTCTATTGCTAGTGGTTTGCTTGTCCAGCACATCAAGTACCGGATGAGGAAAAGGTTGTCATAGTTATAGTGCAACCCATATGGCCGAATAGATTGTCATGGTTAAATTTTTTTATTGTTTGATATTATAATTTTAAGTATATATATATTGCATATTTAATTTATTTGTTAGATTTTGTCCAAATTTTAATGTATTAATTTTTTATTTTTAGGCTCTTACATGTATACAATGGTAGTAGATCAAAACAACAGAATGGAATTACCATGAAATTTATTTATTATTGTTCATTTTATGTATGTATTTGATTTCATTGCATCACACTATGTATTTTGTATTAACATATTTTATTAATATATTTCATTTCATAATAAGCATTAAGGAATCATCAAAAGGAAATTACGATATAAAATATGTAAATACATTACTAAAACAATAATAAAATAAAATCCAATTTGTATGCATGCCCCCCACACCTTAAGTAAAATCTTTGAAACTTACATTTTAACAATCCAATTGAATTTAATAAACATGATCAATTAAGTAAAGTCTGAGAACAAATAAATAAACTTTTAACCTTAAACACTTATTGAAGGGCCTCCCTTGCAATATGGTTGTCGCTACCCACCTTCTTAGCCTTCTAGAATGTTTCGATGTGAAGTTAAATAAACGATCTCTAACAAGGTATTCTATAAACATAAGTAAAAAGATGTCATAGTCTACACTTGCTACTTCTTGTTTTGGCACATCGTGAACACCCCTGCATTGTAATATTGATGGAGTCTCTAGTAGTTGGATTCCCTTTGATGTATAAAAATTACTTATCTTCACTAGGTATGTCAATATTCTATATAGCATCATCAAATTCTTCATTCTTTTTAAGCTAGTGGTATATTCAGTGAAGTCGTATATATACACCTTCTAATAATTGATATCTAATACATCGCACACTTAATATTGGTTGTAGAAGTTGAAGGGAATGAATACCTATCAATCAATGAAGAGAAATAAGTATAGCTATCGATAATCATATACCCTAAATGACTTGTGTTTGTAAACCACCTTGTTCACATTGCTCCATGGATAAAAGTATTCATTGGATTGTACACGTGAGATGTCATTAATTTGATCTAAGAAAAATGAAGGCCACTACATATTTATACCCAAACGTTTGAACTCATTATAGCACTGTAAGAGAAATGCAATGAACTGGGTTGAAATAGTCATCCAGTTATTATCTGGAAAAGATTTACAGAGTACTCTTATGAAAGCTTCGATTTGTTATATATACAAATAAGTTAGAGCATAAGTTGAAAATGATAACCAATATGAAAGAATACAAAAGAATGGTACATACCGTATTTTCCAACCATTGCTCCTAAGTTACAATTTGGGTCCACCAGGGTTTACTCATATTGGTTGTCATTCCATTTAGTCT
Source organism: Mangifera indica (assembly GCF_011075055.1). Classification (NCBI taxonomy): domain Eukaryota; kingdom Viridiplantae; phylum Streptophyta; class Magnoliopsida; order Sapindales; family Anacardiaceae; genus Mangifera; species Mangifera indica. The sequence continues at coordinate 16,543,081 of NC_058142.1, read as the reverse complement.
CCCAAGGAAGACACGTTGGTTGTATTATTTGAAGCACCACGGTACCACAATAAGAATTTTGAGTAGTCCTTAGCCAATCACGAGTCAATAGGATGATCCTCAAGTATGAGCTATTTGTTCTTTTTTGTCTTTGTTGGATTTATGAAAAGACTTATCAACTGTTTTTCTTTTCGTAACACATATCCAAATGCTGACATTTTTTTTACTGTCGACGGCTTCTCAATAGTTGTTGGTTGGTCATTCTTTTGTTGTTACATATCATTGTCCGATAAGTCACCCAACTAGAAAAAAGATTATGGGTCTCATTATTTTATAACACAACTAATTGAAATAATAAAAAAACGTATAGTAGATAATAACTTGTACTGATCCTAATGTTTGAACATACGAATCCTCAAGTCTTGTAATTCGATGCTTTAACGAGGACTGAAGTTTCTGCATCTCTTTACGAAGCATCGATGTCTACCATTACCATTGCTCATACATCTCCTTATGAAACATCGATGCGTGCTAATGCCACTACTCTTTTATCTTCCCTAGATACACCTATGTTTGTTATTGTCATTACTTTTATATCTCCTTACAAAGCATCAATATTTGCCCTTACATCTGTCCACAAATTGTTGATGCATGTTGCTTCCACTTGACAAGCATCATTGTAGCATGCTAGTTTAGTTGCTGCTACATCTAAGAGTTGGTGACTCTTCCATGATTTATTGAAAGTTATTAAAGATGGTCATATGATACAGCATTGTATGAAGTCCCGTAAATTGAGTGTCTTATAAGGGAGGCCCTTTAATACTCTCGAGAATAATAGGCATAGGAGGTAGACATCCATGGAAAAGATACATATACATTATGAGAGACCCTATGTGACTCTCAAGGGTATGCAATGCAAGAGTATGACACCCATGGAAGGGATGTCTGTCTAATACAAGAAATGTCAAGAACAACGAGTCGAGGCTCTTGTGATAAAGATATCCATACAAAAGCAATACAGGCCTTAAGGTTGGGCATATGCGTAGGGAAAACCTATACGAGAGGGATGTCATAGGGACATGAGAGACTTGAGACCTAGCAGTTGAAGACCGTAAATACCCTTTGGAGGTTACCTGAAAGATAATAGGATGAATCGATTGGGTATCATCATCATCGTCTAAATCTGTAGACTCATCATCTAATGATGCTTGTGATACTTGTTCTCCCATGAACTCCAGAGCCTGTATATACCACTTATAATTACACTCAATCTCAGTTAGATGCAATGCAATTGTAATCCCCTCCTATAACATGAAAGAAATTTATAAAAATTAATGAAATGAAAGATGGAATAATAAAATATAAATCTGTCATAAGCAACTTACTAGAAAAACATTCGAAAGTATTGTTATATCATCCCAGATCAATAGTACAATTCTCATAAATCCACTTTAAGATATGGGGGACTTAATCATTTATTTTCATACAAACATAAAACGATAGATTGTGAATTGTCTCATAAATCCAATACTGCACAATATACAGTATTTATGGTTAGTATTTACAATCGTCGGTATGAATGTTAGCTTTTGAAAGCAGACTCATGTAAGGCGGGTAATGTTGAACACAATACTGATATTTGTTTCAAATACCCTTCTGTATTGATTTAACTGTTTTATTTTATGTCGCTATCCCCAATGGGTACCAACTAAATATATCTAAATTGTTGACTAAATGCAAAAAAAAGCAATCAGGTATTTTTGTTATATTGCTCGCCCTTGATAATCCTTTAAATGCAAAATACAATACCACGAACTTCACTGCATCGTCATCATTGTCTCTTCAAATTTGATCGTTGACTGCTTGTTCGATCTCTTCATATGGTAACAACTTGTTAATACCTGAGAAGTATTCCTCTCTCAATTGAAACATCCTCATACAAACAACGTAGTTAGACACTCCTATGTCTATCACAAAAATCAGACCAATTACTAGCGCAAACTCAACAAGGCTCAATCAGAACTCAATACCATTTAATCTGAACCACATTTCTCTCTTTGGGTTTCCACGGTTAATCATACGAAATAACATCACATGTATAAAAACAGTACTAAACTGTGGTTCTGCCAAGTCTAATAAGTGTTTGAAACAGGTTATATGAAATATAGCTTTCTGAGAAAATGTTAGTTTGTTCTTAATTATAGTCATGATATTCATCTTTGTCTGAAGTGATATATGCACTCGAAATCCATATGCATCATGAAATCTATATACCCTCTCCTCGTAGTTGATTGCAAATATTTGGAAAATATATTAATTCATTTATTACATTAATGAAAGACAATTATTTTTAATCAAAAATTAACTAAACAAATTGAATTATTATTATTAAATTAATGTGGTTGGCGTCTACTAGTGTAATATTGGAATTAAAAAAAACTAAATTATATAAATTATCATTATTAAAATGAAATTTTTCATAAGTAACATTTAAAAAAAAAAATAGATAGGTGAGATGTAAACAAAAATTGGAATCTGACAGAAAAGGTTGGCAATGCCAACCATTGGTGCCAACACCAAAGGCTGGCGTCTCCACCAACTTGTTCCCTATTGCAACTTTCACCTTTAATTAGCTTGAATTAAACAATGTTTCCATAGTGAATCGAGATTTATGTTAAATTACTTAATTAATTTTAAATCGAATTAAGTTTAATTGGTATTGGTAATTTATATTGAATTACTTAATTAAATTCAAATTAAATTAAATTTAGTACGATACAATTATACTTCCGTTTTTATAGGAAACTTCACCTATTATCTTATCATTACATTGTTGTTGGATTGACAACAAGTTTCATGGTTACCCGATAATTGATGAAGCTAGTCACGAAATTTTTTTTTTGCATGGGAAAACAATAAGATGATTTATGCTATATATGTTAACTCTTTTGCCATGTATTATATGATTGTCACAGGAAAGAAAGCAAAGACTATTGCAAAAAATAGTTGCAAAAGTATGTACATTAACATGAATGAAGTAAACCAGCATTATTTGAAAGTATTCCTTGCAATATTTTATGCACAAATATTCTTTGCAATGCAAATATTATTTGCTTCTTGGTATATTATATTATATTTTTATATGATATATAAAAAGTATTCTTTGCTTTATTCTACGTTAAGGCCAGAATTTTTTACATAAATATTCTTTTGCAGTACACTGACTTCTTTGTATATTTTATACCAAGGCCATTAATACATGCTCTTTATGGGTGGTTTATTGGATTATTTTTCTATGTGTTGCTTTAATATGAGATTAACTTCAACCAGAATTTAGGAAGATAAAATCAAAAGGGTTTAAAATTTTTTTATATTTAATTTAAAAAATTTTAACTCAAAAATTTTTTAATATACTTAATTTTATCTAACCTATATATATATATATATATATATATATATATATATATATATATATATATTTTGTTTCAAATATTGATATTAAATATTCATACATATTCTTTCTTTGCGATACATAAAAATAAATAATAATATTATCTTGCCTGATTTTTTTAAGTTAAAAATAAGAATAATTTAGATATTTTAAAATATAAAATAATAAAAATATAAAAAATGTGACATAAGTACATATTTGTGAGGCTAATTAGGGTAAAAAAATCCAACCCCTCTTATTTATCGTGTCAGGCGTTGAAGCTGTTGACTGGGCAAAGCGAATGTACTATGGCTGCCCGAGAATTGAGGGCAGAGAGAGCGAATGTACCAAAACAGAAGCCAGACCCGGATGCTTATGAGAGAGGACAACAGGCTGCCCGAGTTAAAAGATGGGCAGCGAGGGTATATATGGGAATATAATGTGCTGCGTCAAATCAATCATAGAAGAAAAAACAATAATCAATTGGAGTCAGCAGCACGCGGTTTTCTAACCATGTTCCGGTAGGTTGAGGGCTCCCACAAGATGGACGGTTTCCCCTTTCGATTGTTGCCACGTGGCTGATTACACATGAATCGGAGAAATTGAAGTATTATTGATTTTCTTTTGCAACACAATCTAAATAAAAATTCTTGTAGCGAATCTGCCCCAACTATGGCGGGCTTATGGACAGATTAAGAGCTTGTCACTGTTGAAGTTGTTGACTCATGGTTTGCTTGTAAATTACATGCCGGGAGAGTCAAGTTGAAGACACCATTCCAGGTATTCACTGGTCTATACAATTGAACTGATGATCAAATCAATGAATTATTTAAATAAATATTAAAATAATATTTAAAATATTTTTATCTATTTAATCATTAAAAATAAAATTCAAATTACATTTAAATAAAAATAAATTTGACAAAATAACCACACATAAATCCCAACAATTACAATATTTTAAACTGACTATGGTCAGCTGCGAATGACAAGATTATACAACTTAAATAAGGCTACTTATTTCTTACATATTCTGGCTGTTTGTCTCCCGAACATTACTACGCTACATTGCAGCCGACATTACATTTTAAATATTACTGAACTTGTGTGATGATTACTTTATGAATAGTCAGTCCTCCCTTCCATTTTCCACTCCAAATTTCATAAAGACCGAAATAAAGTTCTTCCTGTGCTACATTACCATTCGGTGGAACTTGCATGACAAATTCGTCATCAGGAATTAAGAAGTGACCTGTCGCTGCACTGAATTGATCAAGAGGCTTCACTCTTTTCCAGCTATATCTTCCCTTCTTCCCAATCTTTGCCATCACAGAAACTGGACACCCACTCCACCCGAATGCGTTGTTTTCAAGCGAAACCTCAAACGATATTTTATACCTATTTCCTGGCGTGACCTTCTCCGAACCAGTTACTTCAAGCCAACACACTTGTAGTAGCTCAGCCTTTTCATCACTGTTCATACAAAAAATTAGATATATTCTACTGGTAAACCAAATTTCTACATATGGTTGCGTAGCCACCCCAAACTCGTGATCATGGATTCAATTCAAGCTGGTTTGGCTTGACTGTGCCATCCTTAAGCTGGAGTTTCAATTGATTTTTCTATTTGGTGACTTTATTTATTTTATTAACGATATTGTTTATCACACCAATAATCCTCTTGTAATATTATACATCAATTTGAATAAATTCAAGCCCAAGCTATCATTATAAATTCAATCTGTGTTCAAATCCACAATGACTTAGTTTCACTCGGACTGAATCCACCCCTAATCATAGAGAGGGCCACTAATCACAAATTCAGAGCTAAAAAATTCTTTTTGGGGGAAAAGGTAAAGTTTAGAAAGGGAAGGTTCCACAAAATATTTACAGGTAATTTAGGTATACCCTATTCATGTACAAAGCAAAACATTTCTTTTGATGAATTTATTATAATGTACTGATTTGATAGAAATTAATTTAAATTTTTACATCTCAAAATAAATATATAATTATATAAGAATTAGGATGTCAAGTTGACCTTAAAAATAATAAGTCTTTTTGGGTAGGGGATGGCAGGACATGAGAGGGGGGGAAAGACTAGGGGATAGGAAGAGATTTATTTCTCGTGTTTAGGGATGAGGATTCTCTGTAATCTTTGTAACGGAGACGAGAAATGAACAGGGATGTATCCCACCTACAGGACAAGGACAGACATCCTCACCCCTCCCCTCCCATCCCCTCCCCTCAGATCTATGCATGTTGTCATCTCTAATAAGAATATAGAATATTAAATAAACTTACCTTCGCTGCCAGTAGCGCCGGTCGTCGCCCCATACAATGTTAAGCCCTTGGGGTTTGACTTCCTGGACAAATTTAATTTAACAGCCCAGAAAAATAATTATAATTATTTGTTTTAAAAGAACTCATCAAAACACCAAAAAAAAAAAAATTCGACTGCTCAAAAACATACCACAAAAAAAAATTAAAAAAAAAATATTTATAATAGAAACATGAGTATTCTCACGTTTACCTGGACATTCCCTTCAGACATGTTCCAAGGCAATCAAAATATCGAATTGCTTGTGAAGAAAGTGATGATCTATGGTCTTGTATTTGTCCGTGTCGGCTATGGAGGCTGCTTGTAGTTGAAGAAAACAAGAAATGAAGAGAAAACACAAAATGGAAGAAACTTCAATGGGACAAACTGTTTGAAAGGAACGGCATCTTTTTATCTCTTTTACATAGAAAATAATGAATTGTGGGGCAACATCTTTGCTGTCGGTCGAGATGTATATCAATTTACTTTTCGGTCTTAAGTCTTGTCCACTCAAAATGCATGGTGGCTTCCCACCACAAGAATACTTGGCATGGGTAGCTTGCGTATATGACTTTGAGTGTGAAAACATTAATGCAATATGAAGAGAGTCAAAAATTTGGCCTCACGGCAGTGGCCCAACTTATATAAATACCCACGTTTCTCTTTATACGTCGTTCATCCGGGAAGGAAAATATTCACTTAAAAGCTTTATACACACACCTTCAAATTTGGCTCTCTGTTCTTCTTCAGTTTCACTCTTTTCTTGTTCATATTTTTGTTCTTATAAATTTTGTTTATATATTTTTCATTATATTTATAATTAGTTATTAATATAATAAGTTAAAATATATTTTAATATTAGTTATCTTTCAATTATATTATTATTTTATTTATATATTATAAATAGGAATATCTCAATTATAATATTATTTTAATTATAAAATACAAACAATAGATATTTTAATTTTTCATATTCTTCTATTTAATTTTTTATTTATAATTATATCTTATTTATAACCCAAAGTCGTGAATATCATTTGTAACATGAAGTTTATAAAAACATTAATTTGAGTCAGAAGTCTTAAATATTATTTAAATATTTATTTTTATTATAATAATTGTATCTAATTACACTCTGAAATTTGTAAAATTGTGAGAATATATATATATAGGTCCGAAGTCTCAAGTTTCATAAAAGTATTTATTTTATAATAACTATATCACATTCCTAATATGAAGTTTGTATAAATTATGAAAAATATGGATTTGAAGTCCAAAATATAATCAGAATATATATTATAATATTCTGAATACTAATTACAAAAGCAAAAATTTCGTAAATATGAGATAATATATGAACCTGAAGTTTCTAAAAATTAATCTCAATATTTTCCTTACAAAATCAATTGTTTTGTAGATATGAGATAATATTTGAACATAAAGTTTTAAATATTAACTCATATATATTTTTTAACAAAACCAAAAATTTTGTAAATATAATAATATTTAAACCTAAAGTTCCTAAAATTGAATAGATAATATTAAATGAGTTTTTTACACGATTCTCTACCAAAAATTTATAAGTCTTGAGAAAATGATTAAATAAAATATCTCAAAAGAATAAATCTAAGAGCACTATTTTATCGGCATCACATCCCCGAAGAATTGCAAGTAAAATATGTGAATATAATGATAAATCCACTAGATTCATAGAGAAATTTAAAAGATAAATTTGAACATCAGATTCAATAATACTCTTAATAGCTCTATAATTTAGTACAGTTCTACAATGTTTAGAATTTTTCCTTGATTGAGATAATGTGGAAGAGAAAATATACTCTACATTTTATTTTTTTAATAATAATATACTCTTGTAGTAACAATATCGGAAAAAAAAAATTCTGAATTAATATTTTCTCGTTAATAAAAAACCATCAAACTCACCCAATAAATATTATATCATTCCCTAAAATAAACGCAACTACCAGAAGTAGGTATTATAGGTGTGAGTAAAATCATGGATGAAATAATTTTCGATCCAAAGATGGTTATAATAGAAAATCTCAGTCATACCACTAGAAATGGACTAAGACTTAAACGAAATAAAAAATAATGTAAAGTAAACCATAAAACAATAGACACAGTGATAAATGTCATTGGTTGTATACCTGTAGTACACACAAACGTTGGATGGATCTATATTAAGCATCCATAAAAATTAAATTTTTGATGATTTAGATCATATCGATCTAATGAATCTTAATGTTTCAAAACTTCTTTCAAGAATAAAAATATGGGTTACTTGAATAGTGACATGAATGCGTAAGCTTTTTGTAATTAAAATTCATCATATATAACTATTTTGGAGTCATGAATATTATTTTATGTTTTATTATCATGTTCTCCTTCCTTTCAATATTTTGTGTATGTTATGACCAATATAATTTTTAAATGAAAGGAAATAGACTTCAAAAGCTGATGATGGAGACATGTGTTTGGTGGATAGTGCAACAACACACACAATTCTCAATAAAAAAAAAATTTTAACTTTAACACCGATTAAAGTTAAAGTAAATATTATATCAAGATTAATAAATTTAATTGAAGTCCCCAGAAAATCCACACCTTTGTTGAAAAATGACACCAAATTAAGCATTAATAATGCATTATATTCAGATGGATCCAAAAAAAAATCTAAATATTTGAAAAAAATATCCTTATATACCCATGTATCTTTATCAAAAAGTCAACATCAGGATTTGTCATTATAGTAGCTTATGTCGATGACATGAATTTAAAAAGGACTCTTGAAAAGCACTAAAAAATTGTTGAATATATAAAAAAAGAGTTTAAGATGAAGGATTTAGAAAAGAACAAAATATTGTATTGGCTTGCAAAGCAAGCACAATTCAAATGGAATACTTATCCATTAATCAATGTATATTAAAAATTATTAAAACGCTTTATATGGATAAGGCTTATCCTTTGAGTACTCTAATGGTTGTTCGGTTTCTTATTCCAAAAAATGACTCGTTTCATCTTAAAGAAGAAGATGAAAAGATACTTAGTTCTAAAGTATCGTATCTTAATGTCATTAGAGTTCTATTACATTTGGCCCAATGTACTAGACCAGATATATTATTTCCAATCAATTTATTGGCCCGATTTAGCTTTACACCAACTCATTGCCACTAGAACAGAATCAAACATATACTTTGTTACCTATGTAGGATTATAGATTTGGGTTAGTTTGGTTGGATATGCAAATATTAGTTATCTTTCTAACCCTTATAAGGTCTACTCCCAGACGAGATATGTTTTTACTTATAATGACATAGCGATATCTTGACACTTAACCAAACAGACTTTTGTGGCAACGTCTTCACATCATTCAAAGATTCTAGCTCTCCATGAAGCTAGCCAATAATGCATATAGTTACAGTCTATCATCCATCATATTCGAAATATATGCAATCTTCCTTCTACAATAGACACTTCTTTCATATTATATGAAGAGAATGCAATATATATTACCCAAATTATAGATGGATACATTAAGGGAGATAGAACCAAATATATCTCGCCAAAGTTTTTTTACACTTATGAGCTCTAACAAAGTAGAAAGATTAGTATCAACTAAATAAGATCCAGTGATAATCTTGCAGATTTGTTTACTAAAACATTACTGACATCAATATTTGAAAAGTTAGTGTATAACATCAGTATGCAATAACTCAATAGGCAACCAAATTAATCTCATTATAAAGAGGGCGACCATTCATCAGAGAGAGCAAATTTTTTAAGTTTATCACATATTGGATAAAATATACACTGTACTCTTTTTCCCATCACTGGGTTTTGTCTCACTAGATTTTCCTAGTAAGGTTTTAATGAGGCAGTTTTAAACACGTCCAACCCCACTTTATAATACATTAAATAATTACATTCCTCATTTTGGTTTTTATCTCACTTGGTTTTTCTTTAGCAAAGTTAATGTAATTATCTATAAGTGATGCAAATATAAGGAAGGGTGTTATACACTAGGTGGCTTCCCACCACAAGAATACTTGGCATGGATAAGTCTCCATATATGACTTTGAGTATGAAAAATTTAATGCAATATGGAGAGAGTAAAAAATTTGGGCTTATGGCAGTGGCTAAGCTTATATAATTGCCCCCCTTTCTTTTTATATGTTGTTCATCTGAGAAAGAAAAAATTCACTTAAAAGCTTTATATACACACCAACAAATTTGCCTTTCTATTATTCTTTTGTTCACTCTTTTCTTGTTCATATTTTTGTTCTTATAAATTCTTCTGCATATATTTTTCATTATATTTATAACATCTTTCTTTGTTTTTTCTTTTTTTAAATGAGGAACCCCATCAACTGCCAAGCTTGTAAATTTTGGAGAGACTAATTCAACAACTCACTGCAATTCACTTCAATATAAGCATATCACAAGGCTTTAGTAGATGCACTCAAGTCTATTTATAAGAGTATGGAGTTGAAGTTGGATTTTCTAGCTCTACACTTGAGAGTTTATGTCTTAACAAATTGTTTTTGTGATGGATCCATTGATCTCAAATCAGTTTAAATATTACATGAGTTATTATTATTATGATATCGAAAGTTATGGCATTGGTTATTTTTATAATCTCAAAAAGGTCAGAAAAAATTATCAACTTTGTTCCATATACGTGTTTTGGTAGCAGCCGACCCAAGGGGTCATGAAGAGTTAGCTAACTCCTTTGAGTTTGAAAATTTTATAGTTTAATACCTCCTTAAATTTAAAAAATTACTGCTTTAATATATAAAAAAAAATCAAAATATCCTTTGAAATTTTACATTAACCCTTTTTTGTTTCATTATTTTTTAATTAATTCCTTATATTTTTGCTTTTATTAAATCTTGACTCCTCTATATTTTACTTTTGACATTCCAGAAAATTAAATCAAAGTATTTCTTTAGAGAAATACTAAAGCCTTATTACCATAAGAGAAATTAAATTAAATACCCAAATTTGCATAACCCAAAGCAAAATTGTCCATTTTTAAGGAGCTCAAATAAACTTACCCAAAATTGAAAATTCTTAAGACAAAGTACCCAAATATTTTTAGATAATACCAAAAATACTTTTCATGTCTTAAATATGAGCCCTAACCCTACATAAAAACTAAAACGTTCAGATTTTCAATTTCTCTCAATATTTGACACTGTGATTTCGATCAAAAGAAAATAAGTTCATGTTTCTGAGCTCAATGCAAAGGAAATTAGTTCATTATATTGAGGTATTTATATTAATTTTAACTCAAAACTTTATTTATCAATTAATTATAGAGTCTAAAATTTGTAATGTTAGAAAAATATAGGAGATATTTCAATATTATAAATGTAAGGATGAAATGATATTTTTCAATGCAGGGTGTTATTAAATATTAGACAATGTGTGGCGGTGAAATAATATTTTACAATGAGGTTGTACATGCATATTTTACTCAAAAATTGGAGGGCTAAATTGATATTTGATAAATTTCATCTATTTTTAAGGTGCAATACTATTAGTTACGAAACATAAAGAATCGATTGAATAAGTGTGATAGATATGAAGTTGAGGGTAAATTGATATTTAATGATATAAGGGTAAACTGATACTTTATGTTATGGGGTAAACTGATATTTTGCAAAATTTGTGACTATTCAGAGTATAATATTAGTTATGATCTCAAATAAAATTTTGGAATATGTATAACCAAAATAGGTGTAATAAATAGATATTTTACCATAAAACTTTAAGTCCCTAAAACCATGTAAATCATGTAATTCGAATCCCTTTAAAGTCTGAAATAATAAAACATTACAACCCTTGTTACCTAAAAAAACTGGTGAAGTGAATTTTTGCTCATGAAATAAAGCTAATTATATTGGTACATTTTAATATGAAATTTTCTGATAAATTTTGTTATCAATATTGGTCATCGTAGGATTGATCAAAATGGTAGGTTATGCTACAGTTCGATATGATATGAATGGATTAAAAGTGATCAAAATATAATAGAATACATTGGAAGTAATAGAAAAGTGGTTAAAATTCCAAAGAAAACAACATATTTGAGGGATTAATCTAATTAATGAGTGAAAAATATCATATCGATCAGACATTGAATAACATTTAGCTAAGAATGAAACCAAAACATCTTAATGAAAAATGCCTTATAAAAATAAAAAATGATATAGATGTCAAGTGTTTTAATGGCTTATTGAACTTCTTCGAGGGATGTATTCCAATTTTTGTTATAACTACCCTTGTTAAAGTACATGGAGCAGCAAAAATCAGTGGCTATAATATTCAACAAACATTTGATGGCGTACAAGGGTTGGAGCAATGTTATGATATACAATATGGTGATGGTTTACAAGGAGGAGAGTCGAATAGTTACGTACAAGATGATGATGATGATAGCTTAGTAGAGGTTGAAAATTAGGCATGGTGGGCAAGATATTGGCCATTAAAAGCATTAAGGGGCACACCAGAAAGTCATTTATGTTGTTGTCAGATTATTGCTACGATTTAGTGCATGTTAATTTGGGTACTGTGTGCATATACAAACGAATAATTAACAGCATATATACAAACAGGTACCCCATGAAACCATACTATTTAAAAAGGTTAACCTTATCCTATGTCTGACATCCTAAGGAAGATACAGGTTAATGTCTGTCAACCGGCTAAAATGAAAGTTGGTAATAACAACGAACTCAAATGAGTTGAACCTCATGTTAATACCATTAACCTTAAACCATAATTTATCCTAATCGCTGCTTTTAAAATGAAGGAATGTATCAATACTCCACTGAAACAAATGATTAGCAACGTATATTACCACATGAAACTGTACCATTTAATGAGGTTAACCTTTTTTTTTTTCCCTAGGACTAAAGCCTGTGCATAACCTTCCAATGTAGTAGGACATGGATCGATATGTCATCTGCTTGAATACATCCTTCAAATCACTATATGTGAACAAATATGCACTATAGAAATAGGTATCCAGAATCTTATGTTCGACATCATAGGGAAGATAAAGGTTAATGTAACCCTCTCAGGGCATTTACCCCTATTCATAATATGCACCCTAAGAAACATGACCTAATCAGACTTCTATAGTATGCGATTACAATTATTAAATGCAAAACATTCAAGTTATACCCACTATCCCAAAAATATACTAGAATAAAGTACCATAATTTAAACATTATCTAGACAACATGAACGAAAGCATCTAAACATAAGTATGAGTTCATACAAATCAATCTAGACTAATAACAATCAAATCCTCATGCTTTAATACATAATAAAAATCCAACAAAGTGTAATAAATGATTTATGAATGATAATGAAAAACATCCAAGTCTCCCTGCACTCATGTGTCAAAACGAGTCATACCACTAGTCTCCTCATCGCCACCTGACTGCTCTGGAATCCTAGCTACAAAATCATATTGAAAACACATGAGTGAATTTACACTTAATAAATAGCAAAAATAATACATGCAGTGATGTTACTTCCTCCTTAAGGAAGTTCACAGATGTATTGTCTAGCATCCTAGATGCCCATATTCAAGTAACAAAGTGTCATCCCGATTGACTAACCCTTAAAATGTATATTGACGTTCCAAACATCATGTGAAAGATTATGACATATTGAATGTCATTCTTATGTGCAATTCATACCCATGTCGATCGAACTTGGGTTGTTGAAATAATATTACTTATATGGTGAGTCCCTAGACCATTCCCTCTTTGTACATGTATCCCAAATGTTATGACGCTTATCATCAGTGCGAAATCACTTAGATTTATTAGCCCCATTGTTTTCACTACCACTTTACATGAAGTTTGGTAACCGATAACATTATTGTACATCATATTAAACTTTTTTATCCAAACAGGATCCAGTTAGGTACGTGTCATCATCCATATAGTTAGACACACCCTTATGAATTTCCCTCACTAATAACTCTCATTTCCTCAATATCTCTTATACGAGTAAATTTGTTATTTCTCTAACCTGTATATTCATAGCAAAGTTTCATACATTTTAAATCCATTTCAAGTTATTATGTTTTCACATTTCCCTAAAAGTACATAGGTTATCCTTTCTACACGGGCATGTATTACCCCATCTACACAACAAGCGACAAAACACATAGGAGTGTATCCTTGGTGCAAGGCATATGGCGATGTGTCTCATACCATATAAGTGTGTCCATGCCTAATTCTACACCCCCATGTACCCAAACTTACACGGGCAAATATTCCTAAATGTACATGACATATGTCACTAAAATTTCAAAATTTTCATAATTTTGATCCTAAGTCTCTTGTTTTTTTCACACATCCAAATACAACCAAAATTTTTCTAAAAGTACATACTTCACAACCAATATCCTGTCATACAACCCTATTTTGCACTACACACATGAATCAATGATTTAAACAATATCAAGATGGCACAACACATACCTACTACGCCTATCTCATTCTACACTACACATCAAAAGCTCATTCATCCACATACCAATTTCAGTGAGTTTTCTAATATTCTATCAAACCAAACAATCCATTAACATTAAATTAAACATCAGACATAGAGGAAATCATTACTAAATCTTGATCAAACAATTTTAACTATAACTAGGATCACAATCATATAAAAACTCAATCAACCCTTGCTTTCACTATCAATATACATATAAATATATAAAACTAACTAAACCATCAAGTATCATGTTTTCATTCAATTCGAAACCATCAGTAACACCCAATACATAAACATCACAAGGAATCATGCTACTTACCTTGATAAAATGATGACACTAGTCTTCCCATTCCTCAAACGACTCCTAAAAGCTTTTCTTCTAGTGAAACGTGACTCTAGCACTCTCTAATTTTCCTTTGTCTTCGGATTTCGAGAAAAAATTGAGTGTTGCCTCTTTTGCAACCATTTTTATTTTTAGATTAAACAGACATACAAGGGCGTGTACACTAGTTATCAAAACATTAAACCACGTCACGAGATTCCCACAAAACATAACCTTATTCCAAATTTAAAATTTGTTGACTAGACATGGTCATATATCCCACTTACACGAGCGTGTAACCTGGCCAAAATTAATCAAAACACATAATTTATGGAAAGACCATTTTGCCACAACACGAAGGTTAGGATTGAGTATTTTTACATGAAATTTAATTTGGGTCAACCCAATACGACTCAAAATAAAATCAAGTCATATTAAGATTGACACGAAAGTAACTCAAACTAATTAAACTAACTTAAATTTATAGAAAAATATTATTATAATGGACTTTGTTAGGGGAAAATTAAAAAAATGTTGAATGACAAGTATTAATATCAGTTGAAATTTTTACATAATACATATAATTGTAATTACTTTGATCAATTTTATTTTATTTAATATTTTTATTTTATTTTTTGGTAAAAAGACTAAGATTTGGATACTAAAATTATTGAATATTTAATTGGTTAGACACTAAGAGGTACAAATAAATTGATGTGTTATATAATAGTGATTCTGAATTAAAGATAAAGTAAAAGGTAAACTAATTATATGTGATGAATTGAAATATTCTTTTCTTCACTAATTTGATATAAAAAATTAAGCAATTTTTCATTCTAGTGTAAATTTGATATAAATAAATCGCTCTTACAGCTAAATTAACTACAAAACAATAACAAAACTACAAGAACTTACAAATTAACAAAGTAAGATTCATCATCACATAAAGAAATCTCAAAATTTTACTTTCAAATCTTCGAACAAAATATTAAATAATATATTGATATGTTATTTACTTGATGTAGAATTTCTTTGTTTTTGAACTAACTTTTAGATAGAATATGAATGAAACTAAATTTGAGAGGCTAAGGTTCTAAGGGTAGAGATAAAGGTAAAACAAGTACAGATAACTAAAATAAATAATTTTCCCTAAAATAAACAATTAGATTACTCAATCAAATAATATCAAATTATAACATGATAGTTTGTTTATACACATTAATTGTACATATAGTATTTATTTATTTTTTCTTCTTAAGTGATTAATTTTTAAAAAATTACTAATAATATCAAATTTTTTTCTTTGGGATATTGGAGTTAATTAATTTTAAAAAAAATTACCAATTATTTTAAAATATGATTTTGTGCACCAAAATGGTCAAATTTTTGCACATGGATCTATGCAAAAATCTCACAGATCCATGACGATCTATGCATCAGCAAACACATAGATCAGTTGGATGACATTTCACAGATGTCGGCCACATCTATGCAACACTGTCAGACCAATCTATGTATTCACCAATGCACAGATTGTTGCACAGACCTATGTGATTTTTTCACAGATACATCAGCAAAAATCCAATCATTTTGGCTAGATTTTCAATGGTTTCCACATTGAAAAACCATCAGGGAGGGGGGAGATGCCACTGGAAAGGAATGTCAGGAAGAACAGTTCCCAAAAAGATAGAATGAAGTTTTTAGGGTATAAATGCAATGTTTCAAAGTTTGAGAGGGGTGAATGTTCATTATAAAATATAAAACCCTAAAATCCATATATAGTGGGGGTGAAAGATTAATTTTTTAAAATTAAGCTAAGGAAAAATGGTTAATTTTTAAAATTAAGGGGAAAAATAACTTTTTCTTTATTTAAATAAAAATTATAAATGATGATTTTACCTCTAATTATAACAATTAAGATTAATGCATAAGTATTTGAATTTTTGAAAATTAATGAAGGTCTCTTTGGGTTTTCACTATATCTTAGGTGAGAATAAGTCATTTACCCTAAAAGTTGATGACAAATTTTTTTCCTTCGGGATATTGGAGTTGATTAATTTTTAAAAAATCACTCGTTATTTTAAAATATGATTTTGCATGAGTATATTACTAAACCCTAATTATTGAATATAAATAATAGGTAAGATACTTTTAATACTTTATTTATTTGTAAGAAAAAGGGGTCAAAATTTTAAAATTATATAAGAATTGATAATATTTTTTGGAAAAAAAAAAAAAAAACTTGAACAAACATTTCAAGCTAACTTTTCTACAAAAACTGACAGACAAATATGATTAAATGATGTAAATATTACACAAAACTAATTTTAGCTTTTATTTTATTATTATTTATTATTTATTAATTTAAAAAAAAATGTGATTTGCAATGCCATGTATATTTGTAAGTCATATGCAAAGTTTCATGTATTGAATATAAATAATTGGTAAAATTGAATATATTTTTACTTATTTATTTATTTGTAATTACATATTAATAAATATGTTAAATGCTAACCACAAATCATTTTTTCTTTGGAATATTGGAAGTAATTAATGGATTTTTTTTTTTGTTATTTTAATTATTTAAACATTTTTGTAATTACTGAATATTTTTACCGAAGTTGACCATGTTCAAACTACCTACCATCACCTGTAAAAAACTGAAAGTTCATACTTGATATGGACATTTTGCTTCGTAAACAAACTTGGAGATGACTTCAAACATGGTAGGTCTATTCTTTGAAATTGGCGACACACAGTTACAAGCAACTTGAAGAAATTGGTTGAGTTCGCCATCGAAACCAGTTCCCACCAAGGACTTGTCGGCGGTCGTTTGCACAGCAGAGTTACTGACAGATGTTCGATCCACTCCACTAAACTTCCCTTGAAGCTCTCAGGCGCATTCACAAAATGGGTTGGTTTCTCACCTGTGATCAACTCCAGGAAAACGATCCCATAGCTGTAGACATCACCTTTTCGAGTAGCTACTGTGTCTGAAGATATTCAGGAGCTACATAACCTAAATCTCCGAACTTCCAGTTGACAAAAGTACTGCAACGAGCGTCCATTGGATTCATGAGCCTGGCAAAGCCAAAATTCAAACAACATAGGTTCAAACTCCCCATCCAGCAGAATTCATTTAGAGCTTATGTTTCTAGGCAGTATCCAGGGGTTGTGTAGCTATGGTGAAGCCATGCCAGACCTCTAGCTGCTCCAATGGCAACTTTGAGCCTCAAGGGCCATTGCGAGCATTTGACCTCCGGTTCCAAAGGATGTAATTTGTCTTAAAGTGTCCCATTTTCCATGCACTAGTACACCAGCAGTCTTTCCTTCTTTGCCATGCAAAAACACTGAAGGGGAACCAAGTTTCAATGCTCAATGCTGCCAAGTATATTGATCTCAGACACATTCTTTCTCAAGGTGCCTAGAGTCCTGCAACCTTTAACCATAAGGGAACAACCGTCAGGAAGCAATCCAAGATACATCCAACACCTAACACGTGCAAACATACAAATGAAACCTTCAGATGCATTGCCGAAATTCCATGAGCAGGTCAAGTCAAGAGAATTGTTAATGGATTTTAACCACTCTATATCAATCAAATTGGCTTGGCCTACACTACAAGTTTTATGGTAAAAAGTTATCAGTCAAATTGGCTTGGCTTCATAACAAATTAATTCAGAATTATCAGAATGTAAAAAGCTGGACAGAGCAAGCTGGGGAAATGTGGTTTTATGGTGAAAAGTTACCATTTTCTTAAAGAAAATTTTGAAAATAATATTTTTCTTAGCATCTTGATTTTCCAGTGATTTTGAAAGATACACCCTTCAAAACTATCAAATTTTGAGACGAGTGGCTTTTTGTGCTCACGTGTCCTAAGAAGTCTTACATAAATTTGACTGGGCCCAGAGGCCCATTTTACCCAACCCAGATTGTCCTTGGCTTTTCATCGTAGTACAAATTTTGATGGTTAGACTTGATTTGAACTGAACCCAAATAAGGTTCAGTTCAAACTGATGAGTTAGGTTAGAATTTAGTTTTAAAATAAATTAACTGTGAATTTAATCTAAATTAGTTTGAATTGGAATAGTTGAATTAACTCAAACTCATATAATTTTATAAAAATAAATATAATTCTATATTTCAATTCAATTCATTAGATCCAAGTTAATCCAATCCAATCCCATTTAGAGAGGAAAGAAACATACGATTCACATTTCCCTACAGTAATTAATTTTTTTTTAATTTAATTATTAGTTTATATGTAATTTTTATTTTATCATTATTTATTCTCTTAAAATTTTACAAAATGTGGTATTGAAATACCATGCATATTTGCAACTCATATGAAATGTATCACTTATTGGATATAAATAAGTTTCTATTAAGTTTCCCATGTCACAAACCCATACCTTTTGCCTCATTAAGTTTCTTAAGTATAAATAAATATGTCTTTTTTTTTGGGAGATATTGGAGGCAATTAATTGAGTATTTTTAAGCTGGATGTTAGAGAGATCAGGTGGCGCTCGGTGGTATTGACATAATGCTAGCTTTCTAGACAGGTTTCCAGAAAATAGTTGCTGTTTTTGCGCTTCATATTCAAGTCTTCAAATAGGATTAAATTGATTCAGCTTTAAAAACTGATTTAATTCAATTTGAATTTAAGTCAAGTTTAAGTTGAAGAGGGTTAACCATTTTTCAAATCGAACCAAACTTGAAATAAGATTTCAACTTGGTTTAACTCCCAGGTCAAGGGTTTATTTGATTTGATTCAAACTTAACTCATAACACAATTTGAGTTATATCAAATAATCATCAAAATAACGTTGTTTTGTTAATATATTGTAAACTCAAACTATGAGTTTAAGCTAAAAATTTTGAACCACTAGCTCGAACCGAACTCAAATTAAACCTTTTTATTCAAGCTAAATTTGAACTACTTTAATTGTGATTCGATAAATTTCAATCAAACTATTTTTCATTCAAATCAAATTTAAGTCATTCGAATCCATTAAACCGTTTTACCAAACCGTATTGTTTTATTAGAATGAATTACCATGATTTTAACTAATAAGATTTCAAGAACTTGATAGAAATTAATTATGATCCAGCATTAACTTTTTTGAAAATATGATTGAAATTGGGAATTACTTACTAATAAAATAATGATCACTTACAGGTAAATTTTCTGAACAAACATTTCCAAAGATCTTATTCTATGCTCCTGACACCATGAAAAACTACATTACAATTATAATTATAATTTATCTTGATAATTA
Source organism: Mangifera indica (assembly GCF_011075055.1). Taxonomy (NCBI): domain Eukaryota; kingdom Viridiplantae; phylum Streptophyta; class Magnoliopsida; order Sapindales; family Anacardiaceae; genus Mangifera; species Mangifera indica. The sequence goes on along the minus strand of NC_058142.1, from coordinate 16,523,210 downwards.
ATCAACTATTAATGAGTGACAACAGCCCCAGATCGAAAAATCAGCAGAACAAGCATAAAAATTACATTAGTATGTTTCTGTGTGCGAGTATGAGAGGATGAGACTGAGAAAGCAAAAACACTGTTGATTATATAGAGAGAAATAATTAGAAGCAAGCCAGAAATAACAATGGCTGAAAATTACAAATACAACATCCTCCTACCTCAATCAATACTTCAGCTTTTTTTCAGAGTAATTGATGAAGAAACCAGATCTTCAGCTGTCACCGGCCTGTGGAGCTGCAGTCAACAATTTCTTCCATAAGTTGGCAGGAGAATTTATGGAAAATGAAAAAAATACGAGTTCAGTTATGAATGTCTATTTTCCATCATTCTGCAACTTGGATATTCTGATAACAGAATAATGTAGATTGGCTTTACAAATTTTGCAAAACATCAGCGTTTATATCAAAGTAATGCAGGACGATCGAGTGAGAAAACAGAATATGATTTTAAGCTTACTATCTAGCATTTTCCAGAGATTTTGTTAGGTCTGCACGAAAAATGTACTACGGATACACCAACGTTATGCTTTTAGATATAAATGCTCTCAAATATTCTGTCATTGCAACAGTCTGATACCTTTTAGAAGCATTGCATAAGCTTATGAAATCAAAGAACCAGGGAAAAAGGAAGAGGAGGAAAAAAAGAAGCTTGAGTTATAGATAAGTTTCTGAAGAACAAAAACAATGGAATGAAACTTACTGCTTCTGCAACACTGAACCAATGAAAAGAACGCAAGAAAGCATCATCTTTTGTAGGACATGTGTCATGATTCCAATATGTTAGTTTATCAAACTTTGCCTTCGTCTCCCAACAGGTCAAGTTCTCTCCAGATGTGTCAGAAATTTTTCTCTTAGCAGAATTTTTCTTGCCTAGAACAAAGCCTGCAGAGCAAGAATTAAATAAGTGGAATTCTTCAAAGCTTCTTAATTTGATATAATTTCTGAAGTTGTATAAAACCAATAAACTGAGATGAATCACATAGAAGAAAATGATATCGACTTCTCCAGCCTCTTTGAGATATCTTGGTTAACTCTTAATAATTAGAAGCAGAGCCTTCTCCAATCCTTTGTCTAAACCAGGGAAAGGTAATGAATGTAGGATCCATGGGGATTCCTGCCAGTGAAATCCAATGAAAGCTAAATCTTGACTATGATATACAGTCACTGAAGCCTAGTAAACTCCAATGATATACAACTCTTTCTGTTTTAATTTGAAATTGATTCCGTCTAATTTTTTGAAAAATAAATATATATAATCTGTCATATATCCCTCTATAATGGATACAACCAACCTAGTGCAGCAGCTCTCCAGGGATTTCATGACAACATACTAATATACCAAGCAACTGATAATTTATGAAACCTAAGTGTCGGACAAGAAAGAGTAGTAACAAAACAAACTCAGAAACTGAAACAATCAATCACTATATCTTGCAGGTTAAAGGAAAGGTTGAGACGGGTCAAAATCAAAGAAGCGTCTCAACCTTAATACGACACTAATAAGTTTAAAATAGAAACTCCAAGCTTCCATTTTAAGCTCAAGACGACAGATTAAGAAGCTTAACTCTCAACCTGAGCTAATCTTCAAATCAACCGAGAACCAGTTTATTCAATTTGGGAATCGGGTTAGAGATGGAGATGTTATTAATTATTACTATTTGGGCATAGAGATGTCAATTAGGTGTGGATATACGATTGATGCTGGCTCCAGAGAACGCTGGGCCATTCTTCTTCTTCGGTGTTAGTGTTTACCAACTCAAGCAACATTTTATATTCAAGTCAAGCTCAAGCTGCCTCTTTCAAATTCACCCCTAATGGCAATGTCCAGCCCTACCAACTCAATTTCTATCCTATTCATTCTAAACATCCGTACAAAACCTATCCAAATTAAAATCTTTCAATAGAATAAACTACCCAATAAACAAAAGAAAGAAATGAAATTGAAACATCAAAATTCATAAAATATCAATACCAGAGTAGCCATCTGGAAGTGAAATTGTTACACCCTGTAGCTTTCTTCCTCTAAAATGAGCTTCTTCAACTTTCAATCCATCAACTTCGATCCCTAAATTAAAAAAAAAAAGCAAATCAAAACTTCATCACAAAACAAAAAAAAAAATCAAACACAAAATCAAGCCGTACCGGTGGGTTTGGGTTTGAAGTAGTGAGAAACCGGGCAGGGACCGTCGTATTTGATGCAGCAAGGGAGTTGGTGAACTTGACCGCTCAGGGTGACCACCAAGCTTTCGTCGCCATTGTTAGGGGTTAGATTTATAAACCCTAACGAGGAATCCTCTCTGTCTTCTTCCATCATTTTTTTTCGCGTTTTGCTTGTCTCACAATAGTTATACCAAACCCTAACCCTAAGCTTTTTTCAATCTTTGCGCCAAATTAAGTTGGCCTTCTGTCGACCAATAAACACCAGTCTTTTCCCGCGCTTTCTGGCACATGGATTAGCATTACATTTCAGCCAAAATTGTCTCTTAAATTCGGTTTATTTCATTATATTTTAAATAAAAATTAGAATAAATAGAACCGTGGCTTGATGGAATGATTCATATTCCTTACAATTGTTAGTATTCGATGTTTTAATCATGAGTCGATTAGAACAAACAATATCGTAATCTAATAGTATAACTTATATTCATATTCTTTGTAATTATTAAGACTCAGACATTTCAACTGCAAGGCCAATGATGTAAACAAATATAATTGAATCGAGTAAAGCTTGACTCGATGACATATACAAAGTTTGATCTCACCTTACTAGTAAGATTTGCATTCGAGCTTGAGACAAAAAGGGACTAAATCAAGTTTGGCTTAAAATGTAACTGAAAAAATATATACTTATATCTTGTAACTTATATAGTTGTCAGATAACCCTATAATCAAAGTAAAGAATAAAATTTTAAAACTGTAAATGTAAAATTTGAAACTTTTAAAACCTACTGATATTTTACTCAACTCTTGAGCTTGCAAACTCAACGTGCTATCCAATATCAAATTTAAGCTGGGCTCATTTGTAACCTTATGCAGATCGCTCCGATCCAATGGCTAAAATGATCTTGATTCGTGTACAAAGTAATTCATATATTTCTTAAGTTAGAGAGAGGAGCACTAGCTTTCATGAATAACTAAAATCCTGCATGGAGAAGGCAGTTTTAAAGGTATATCAATGTATAAATACTACAGCATACAAACTAATCTTCGTCATCCATCACTACTGCAACATTTGCTGATACGTTTCTCCTCTGATTTGCATGATTTTCAGTAACCCATGTTATTGAACTCAAAATCATCCCCAGAACTGATCCGTTTTCCAACTGCCAATAATGCAAAACTTGAAGAGTTAAGCCTCAGGATCAGTGAAGTGTGGACTTTCAAGTTCAGCCATACTTGCAGAAGCGAAAGATTCAAAGGATTCTACAGTTGAAAGCGAAGAAACAGTATCTGAGACATCCTCTTCATTTAGGATGATATGCTCCTCATCATCAATATCAGATACATCCGACCCAGAACCTCCTGATAGAAGTTTATGTATGGCTGATTTTGCAGTTTCAACAAACCATTCATCCTCGGGAAGTACACTATCAAGAGAATTGTAAGTTCAAATTGTTAGTAGGAAAAAAAGGTAAAAACAAATGTATCCAATTATAATGGCAGTAGTACCTTTGTGGGTTTATGCCTCGAGCAGAGAAGGTCCTGATTGCTCTGGCAATTATGGCCGATGCTATCTGGTGTACATTGCGAGATGGATAACCCGCATACCGTGCAATTTCAACAGTGAAATGCATATCAAGAATGAGCTGAAAAGAGAAAGTCAAATGAGAGTTTGATAGATGCATGGAAATAAAGAAAGCTTGTTCACAAGACTTCAGTAGTTCCTTATAACTTTCTCAGTCTTTCATGTCTACATTCCCAAGGTCATGCTAACCACATTCTGCATGTAATACTTATGTTCTTACCTGTTGCAGCCCCAGTGGCTGAACTGGAGATGATTCATTCTCAAAAACACCCCAGAATTCTTGTTCATCAGACAACCATATCACAACTGTCTCAGTCAATCTAGCAAGCAAAATTTTCTGCAACTTTTCTTTTCCAAGGAGCACATCTCCTGCCACAGTAGCCAACTGCTGAAGCTTTGCAAACAATGCCTGCAATAATACCATGAAATATTGTGATTAGAAATACATGAATAATTGATGTGATGTGTCATTCACAACTGTTTTAAGCTAAAAGTTAAAAAAAGGAAACAGAAAAATCAAAGAGAACAAAAAGTCTCAGTTTGACCAAAAAAAAGGTCAAATGTGGCATATTCACACAAACTTCAGCTTTACAGTAAGAACGATAACCTGAAATGGAAGTGATGGCAAAGGCTCTGATTCCGACTGTAAATATTCTTCATTGCCACTAATATAAATTTGTCCATCTAATCGTGTTTTGCCTTCTCTTGAATAAATGAAAGTCAGAACATATTGCCGACAAAAATGATCCCTAAGTTTGTCAAATGAATGTTGAAGATGGCGCTTCCAATCTTTTAGTTCAGGGGCAGTGCTTGCATTAGGCATAATGTTCCCATCTCCTAATTCTTTGTTGTCATTCCTTGAATTCCAAACTTTCAATACAATATTTGGTAAGAGTTCGTCCATAATCGTGAATGCTATTCCTAAAAGCGCAAGTTGTTCTGAATCTGTCTCAGCTCTAAAGGGTATGACCTCCTTCAGCTCTGTAAGATTGTCGTCATCTGAGGGGCCTGGTAGAGCTCTATTCAGTGCATCCATGTATACATCAAACAAATGTGAAATTCTAGTTAATACATTTCCTCCGTAATGCAAAACAACCAGGGGGGTTATCTGATCCAGAATATCCTGAACAAATTATTTAAAAAAATTAATACAATATAAAAAGTTGTAGTCGGGTCATCACCGGTAGAAATTTATTAGTAGAACACACATAAACATACAGACACGGAGAGAAATATGGTAAAAGATCTACCAATGGCCAATTTTAAAAGGTAATGCCATGTATAACAAATACATACACATTTAAAAGAACATACTTATCACTGACAAGGATATTGACAGCACAAACTCCTTGTATATTATCTAGAAATATACTAAATCATGCATCCACAGCGACATGCAGTCAGTTGCATGGAAGTTAACCAAAGCAATGTAATCATCCTGCTTGCAAACCCCAACAAAAAAAATTGAATTCTCCTGCTCCACAATCAGAGACATGGATTAAGCAAAGCGATTTATCCCCCATTAGAATTCGGAAAGAGAATTCTCTTCACATTCACACCACATAAGCAATAAAAGACATGTTTTAAGTGTATAAGTTTAAACATATTGTCCAAAATAATAAGTTTAACCTGACTTTTCAGGAGCAACCTCTCGAAGATATCACTTTCTGAATTTTGGAAGTTAAATTATGCCTAGGTCAATTAGACAGTAAGGTAATCAGAAAGACAAATTAAATTGTATTGCCCTTTCAACACATGAAAGAGGACCTACTTACTTCAACAATTTGCATAAATCGCATTCCGCTATCAACAAGCACACTATCTGATGACACTGCAATTTCAGACAACGGAGATATAAAGTGAGGGGACAACGGCAAGCCTTTATCAATTTCCTCCAAGTGGAATACCGTTTTTCTAGCCCGTCTAAAATTGAACTCCAAGACTTCCTCAATGTATGGTCGCAGGAGCACCAAAAGCAACTTGGAAAATTTCAGGCCTTGTGATTCCAAGATTGAACAGTAGTTAAGACTTGCCTGACCACAAACACAGGCTGCACGTAAAGCAGAAATTGTTTCTGAAGGTGGTGCATTCTCCTTCACCAGCCGTACAAAAAATTCAATCTTCCACTCCCCCCATTGAACTACTCTGTTGGTAAATACAGGATTGTCACCAAATATTGAACCAGAGTCTTTTGCTGCCAGGGAGATTGTTGAAAAAACAAGCTTAGATATTGTGGCTGGAAATACTTTGGGACATACAGAACATGCAGGAAGATAAGCCTCTAATCTCCTTTGAAGACGGAACCCATAAGATTTCAGCATTAATTGGTGAGCTAAAGGACCCTTTCCAAGTCTGATTAAACCAGACAAGGCCTTCTTCAGTTCGGGAACTCCAATTGAAGGTTGTTCAGTAATCTTAACCAGCTGATCCTCAAGCACTGCCTTTCTTTTCAAGAAAGCAGTCTTAAACGATGATGCTTCAGCTGATGAAGCTTCAGCAGAGCTCTTAAGTTCAGGATAGTTTCTCTCTTCAGCATCTAAAATCTCTAGTGCTTCTTCAACCTTATGTTCAGCCAAGAGGACATCAAATTTATCCAAGGAAATCATCTTCTGGTTATCTAATTCATTTGGCAAGGGCTCTTGAAGATCAAAAATTTCCAAGTCTTGCTCAAATTCATCAATTTTCCCATTAGCTCCAACCCACTCTTCCAATTCACGACAAACCCCAGTCATCAGATCTTGGACAAAGATCCTTTGACCAGAAATATGCTTTCGCAGCTCCCTTAGCTCATGCTCCGCTTCCACAACTTCTTCAGATAGTCTACAGCCAAAATCATAACCTTTGTGCAGTTACCAAGATCCACATAATGATATCAAAAAAAATATTTCAAGTAATTGCATTTATAACCAACAGATCAACAATTGATATAAACTTGAGAATCAGAAGATAGGTAGAAAAATATAGCATAAATGATGAGAGTTTCATTTCTAGTAGAACAAATGTAACATTTATCAATTAAGAAATCTATATCAGCAGAGTTCAAGGGGTCAAATTCCATTGGTCACTCACTGCTCCATTTCAAGCAGCTTGATGCCTCAACAGCGTCAACTTTAATTTTCCAAGATTTGTAGGAACTGCTGACTGACCCAATTTGTTTAAATACATAATGGGAAATAAAAACCATTAAGGTGGAAACTCACTTCCATAAAACTTATATCATTTCAAACATAGCCTTAATTCCACAGAGAGCAGAAAACTACTTGCCATTTTCAACAACTCTTAAATACAATCTGCTTCTACACCCTTATAAGGAAACTTTCTACTACAACAGTTACGACATAATCCAATGACAGGAGAAAATTAGCATCATACTTCTTTCAAGATTCTTCGGTGAGCCATAATTAGGGACACATTGTTACCTCAAGAAAGCCAAGAAATTTGTCCACGCATTACCACATAAGTTTTCCACTGCATCCTTCAAATCCAACAGCTCACAACATAGTCTTCTAATTCCCTGCATTGATAAAGGTGATTAACTTATAATAAAGATGTGCCAGTACCTTACTCTACAGGGGAAAGAATAGTGTATATAAACTAAGACAAGTAATAAAACCAAACATCATTGTGAAAAACAACTATCATAACACCGATTTTGCCTGCCTCATCTTGGTACAAAAAATAGAGAAGATTCTATAAATCAATTACCAACACAGGAATCCAATGTGCAATGTGTATCATAGCAACATTAACTCCACACAGACCCGTCAACATATAACAGATCTCGTACTAACTGTTGATATTATTCAATTTTTAGGCATGCAAAAATACAACAATATCATGATCAGAGCAAGTACCCACTTAGAGAGTTAAAAGAAAAATTTTTACATGGCAACCTCACCTTTCACATAAAAAGGAATAACTTGCATATTTAAAGCCTTATTTGAGCATTTTCTAGAGAGATTGGTTGCATTACACGTGCTACCAAATTAATAATATCTTTCTTGTAAGGCAGTCTACATAGATCAACGTTATGCCTTCCAGGGCAAGGGCAAATTCCAGCTAGAACATAGACCGACAAGTAAGTCAAGTCCAAACATTTTACTTAAAATCCAGGCAACCTAGGTCAAGGCTTGTCCTTCCCAAATAGAGATCTTCAATGTTAAGTTGAATATAGAAACCCCAGACATAAAGAAGCAAACCATATTCAAAATTAAAACAAAACAAACTGTTCTATTTTAACATGAGAAAAATAAAAACAAATCGCATAAACGATCGCGATTTACAATGCCATGAAACAAGTAGCGTGTTTTCACCGACTAATCTCAAATGCAAAACAAATCCATATATTTTTTCCCCAAGACAGAAAATACTCAGAAAACAAAAACAAGTTTTGAGATGAATTCAACCAAAAAAGAAAGAGAAAAAATTTCACTGTGGGATTCAAAAATGGATAAACAGAGCCAAATCAAATGAACCAAGTAAAAATAGTTAATTGACTAAACGGGAAGGCAACACAAACCCACACTTTCTTTTTCTAAGCAGAGGATACCCAGATAGAAAAAGCAGACTTTAAGCTAACTTGAAAGGAAAAATGAACCTTTTCAGTGTGAGATTGGAAGACAGAATCGATCTTGGACTGAGAAGTGATGCTTTCAATGGATGGGAAATCATCATCATCTTCACTGCTCTCCATTAACCTCTTCTCTCACTTCTCTTTGACTTCTCTTCAGCACTTTCAATGCAGCTTCGGAGATTGATTTATCAAGTGAATATGCTGAGAAAGAAGCAAGCAAGCAGCATGTGAGCGACTATTCGTACTCCCTTCTGAACTCCCGAAGATTTAGATTGAGGCTCTTTGAAAAAGGGTTGTCTTGGCAAAGTCAAAAAAAAAAAAAAAAAGAAATTTGATATTATTAATACCAAAAAAATATGAACATGATTCTGAGTATAAATATATACATAATTGGTGTATTGATTTTGAAATATCAATCCTACAATTTGTTTATTTAAAATTGGATTAACATGGTATTGTCTGTATTAATATTAAATTTTATAAACCCCCTCATTTATGCCACAATCACAAATTTCTCTACGGTTTATCGAAATAAAGAAGGCCTCTTTTGTTAATGAATAGATAAAATTTATGATATTTCATATAATTTAATTTTTTAAAGCATAATATGAGCGTTAAGACTGCTACTAATGTATTGAAAGGAATAAGGTGTGTTAGGAATGAAATCGAATTGTGTTAGTTTGAGTTTGATTCATTCAAGCTCAAAATAAGTAATTATAGATCAAGCATGACGAGCTATAGGGGTTTTTGATTAGATAGACTTGTGAGCGGTTCATATATGAAAATAAAACAACCTAATTTTGATCAATTTAGAATGGTATTATTTTTGTGTCACTATTACGTTATATAAATAGAGCAAAATGACATCATTTTGTTATATGAGATAGTCAAAATGATATCATTTTGCTCAAAGTTTATGAAGCTCAAACTCGGCTCACATGGGCTCAAACTCATATCTATGGTATCAAACCCATGTGAGTCAAGCTTGAGCAACCTCTATCAAATTGAGTATTCAGGCCAATTCAAGATCGTCACAAATCCAAAAAACTTAACTCGAAATTGATGAGCTAAGATTTAAACTTGACTTAAAAACAATTTAATTTTAGACTTGATTCGAGTTAAACTCAAATTCAAATGTTTAAATCAACTTAAAATTGATTTGTTTATGAAAATGAGTTCAATATTTAGTCCAAACTCAACTCATTCTATCCAAGGTATAATTCGAGCTCGAATAACCTAATCAAATCCAACCCTATATTATTTAGGGATCATTTGGTTCTCAATAAATAAAGATTACATTGATAATCTATCTTTCATTACTTGCGACCGTATTTGATTTATCATTAGTAAAATGTTACAATAATCTTTTTATTACCAATGGTGATATAACACATAATATGGTTGTAATATGATTATTACCATCACTTTAGGTATTAAAAAATTATCAAAATAATCTTGATTTTATTATAATTTTATCCTTATTTATTAATTTTTAGAACTAAAAGACCCTCAATTTTAATTAAAATAACAACAATATGAATATATTTGAAAAAAAATTATACTTAATAACATTTAAGTAAAATAATGTTTTAACATTTTCTTATTATTTTTAATCAAATACAATAATTTTTTGGTAATCTTGATTTTATTATAATTTTATCTTTACTTATTAATTTTTTAGGACTAAAATACTCTCAATTTTAATTAATATAAAATAATATGAATATATTTTAAAATAATTATGTCTAAGGACATTTAAGTAAAATAATATCTTAATATTTTTTTATTATTTTCAACCAAACATGATAATTTTTTATATCTATCAATTTTTATCAAACATTAATAATCTTCATGATAATTTATCTTTATAGTAATATTTCATATTTGGTAATAAAACATTATCTTAATCAAATGCACATTAGATATTTCTTTTAACCTTAATAAGGAGGATACTTATGTTATTCTTGAAAACTCTAATGAGTTTTATGTTATTTCATATATATGGATTAATAATCCTTATTAAAATCCTTTTATTAATATAATCATAATTTTACTTATTAAAATTGAAAAAAAAGGTAATTAATTCATAACCTTAAGAATAGATTGTATTATTTTCTAAAAGACTAAAACAAAAACAAAAGAGTGAATGACAATGTCCCACCTAAGGTTTCACACCAATCTTTTTCACCTCTTCACACAAATCACATGTTTGGGCCAAAAGTAAACCCTAAAAGAAAGAAAAAGCTAATGATATATAGACAATATAATAATTTTAGCAGCCAAAATTAGAAAAACAAGTTATAAGAATAACTTTTTGATGGTAGTCACCCGAATATTTTAAATATTTTTGACTTACTTATAGGTTTGAAAACCTACAATTCAATAGTTACAAAATATTTAAAACTCTAACCCTAAACATCATCATCATATATAATAACTTATCTTTTTTTATCATCAACGAATTTATTAATGACACAGTTATAATACCACCATGATCTTATCATTTTTGTTTATTAATGAACTCACCACTATCATGATCTTACCATATTATGATTTTATTGTTTTTGTTTGCCAACTTGCAAAAATCTTTAAGTTGTTGATTCATCGACATTATTACATCAAAGAAGTAAAAAGATATAACATGATGCAGAAATTTTAAACGTATGGAGTGGCTTGTCAAGTTAAGGGGATGATGATTAGATAACGATGGTGAAAGTGAAAGGAATAAGAAAGAAAAACTGTATAAAAATTTGAGAACTATATTGTTTTTTTTAATTTTTTAAATATAGAATTTTATGATAATTTTGAAAAATAAAATAATTAAACATAATATGGTAATTTAAGGTTCCAATACTACACCAATTTGTATTTTATTTACAATGTTAGTTTTTGAATAGAAAAATCTAATGTATGTCATTAGGGGTGGAGAATTGTTTAAGGGCCAAACCTTGGGGTGGAAAGTGTAATTCACTAAAAAAAAGGCAGAATGCTTTTCTGGTATATATGCCGAAATGAGTGCTGGAAAAGGCTAAGAAGCCATGGAAGCCACCTTATGTCCACTCAACTCTCTCCGCGTAATTAACTCCACCAATAAATTCTACTACGAAACCCCACCAAGAGTCCATCACAAGCTCTCTCTTTTTCCTTCATTTTCCTCGGCTTTCCCTTCCCTCAAATTTCCCGGAAATTTATTGCATAAAAATGGCGGCTTTTCTGCTTTCTGCTCAACCTCCTCCCATCACACTCGAAACCCATCTCAGGAACTCGCTCTTCTTCTTGAAGTTGATGGGTACTTAACTTCTTTTATATTATCTTTTTGTCTATGTTGATTTGGAATTATTTTCTTGTTAGCCTTTCTTGTGGGTTCGGTTCTTGATTTATCTGAGTGGCTTATTTTATACTGACTTCACTTTCTCTTTGTATTTTTGTTTGTATGGATTGATTAAATGGGTACTCTGTAGTTTTCTTGATGATTTTGTAAATTTTATTTTATTATGTGTTGCTTTGATGTTGTTGTTTTCATTTCTGAATCTTCTGCATAGCTTTTGGTCTCATATGTATGCATTTTAGGGATTTGATATGTTAGAGGGCTATTGTTACTGTGATGGGTTTTTCTTTCTTTTTTTTCCTGTAGCCCAAAATATTCAAACTTAAACATTACGCAGTGCAAAAAAATTTAATTAAGTCCTGTAACTGTAACCCTACGCATCTTATTGAGCTGGCGCCATTATTTTAGTTTTAGTTTATTTATGTATTTGTGTCCTATCTGGCGTAGTTTGTTACTTTGGTCTGCTACCATAGTCTTGATTTATGCACCAACTTATTTCGCTTTTCACTATGCTTTGTTAATTGAGATTACTGCCTCGGGTGCCAAAGAAGTGGAGTGGCATTGCGGTGGAGGTCTTTAGGTTCAATTTTGCCGAGTGAAAAGGGAAATAAGAAAAGGGGTAGCAGAGAAAATATGGAATCCTTCCCTAAATTGGTGCTATTTGTAAATGCTTTTGGATGGACTTATTTTCAATCAACCGATGACAATACTTGTGTAATTTTTTATGTAGTCTATCTTACAGGACTTACAGTGTAGTAATAATCTGTGCAAGTTTTTAGGTTCGAAATATTATAGAACTGTAATAATATGCAAACATGTAATAATGATAAATTGTTCCTGCTTTTCTTAAATGCCAGGATCCTTGTGGACGCATATCGCTTAGGCAATCGACAAGCCTTCAATGTTGGTGCGAGAGATGCAATAGTTATTCAATAATACAACTAATTTTGGAATCATATATTTGTGAGTCTGACATAATAATTAAATTTTTTTTTTATGCTGTCAGCATTTAAAAAGCTTGGGCTTGACTGTGCGAATTGGTCTGTGCCTGTCTATTCGGACCTTTTAAGGTGTGAAACATTTCAGATCCTTTTCTGATTCCCTGGGTTGTCCTGATTGTATGAAAATTTTTGTTTGAAATGAAGCATGTCAGAAGTTTTTTTAGCTTCCTAAAATTCGATAAATGCAAGCACAGACTAGCATTTGAGTTGTATTTTCATTGTTAGGTTGCTTGTTTTGGACAAGTACCAATTGAATAGCATTTGTTAGAGATTTAAGATGATTTTGAAAATTTATGTCAAAAGTTGTTATCTTTTCCCAGGAGGAGCTCTGGTGATGAGGAAAGAATGCTGGTTCTATTCTTTAATCGAGTAAGTTCCTCTCCTTTTTTCTTATGATTATAAAATGTATACAAATTGTTGTCTGCATTGGTGCTTGTGCAATTTGCTTAATCCATCTTACTTTTATAGTCACTCTTCTAGATAGGTTGGCCTACTTCTTTGCCCACAAATGAGAAGGAAACATTTGTGAAGCGTCTGTTGCGGGAAAAGGTATATAGTTTCTGTAAGTGAATGGTATTATGTTGCTCATCTGCAACTATTAGCCAAGGATGAAGATGCTGAGAATTTTCTATGGTAAGCTGCTAAATCACTGGTTCACTTTTGGCAGAAAAAGGCGTTCAATGAATTTCTGGTGTCAAAGGAAGTACCTTTACGACCTGGAGTTGAAGAGTAAGTTGTCTAATCTTAATTATGTACAACATTTTGCATGTACCGTCTCATGTATATTCTCCTGGGACTAATGGTCTTTAATATAGATTTCAAGTGCTCTATTAATTACCAAATTTAAAGTAGATATTCATATCTATGAAACTAGTAGAAACTCTTGTGGCTCCTTGGTCATTATAGTAACTTTGGCTCAGACGGTACGATTACTGTACTTGGATTCTTTGGAATATTGGTTGCTATTCTTTTTGGATAACATGTTTTCTTTATTGAAAAATTATAATTTCCATATGGTTCATGGTAAATGATATATATAAACCTAATGTTGGTGATCAAATTGACAATGTATGTAGTTTTTCATGCTACTCAATTGATAAAAGCCAAAAATTTGTCATGAATGTGATAATATAATATTAATTTGCTTCTATTTGCTGTAATATAACATGATACATTGTTTCTGAATTTTTTGTTGGTCTTGATATGATGTCACTGGCATTAACTTTCTAAATCTTATTTGACATCTTGGTTTCCAGATTTATTGATGATGCATGCAATGAAGGACTTCCTGTTGTTATCATAGCAGCCTATAGTAAAAGTGGTGATAAAATTGCCGGGTATGTTCTATTAGTTACTAGATATGCTATGGTTGTCTACAATATCATAAGTTTCTTTAGTTATTATCAATAGCATGTAGTTGTCTGTCTTTCATTCTTCTTTCTCTTACTGTAGTTTTCACAACTGTGCATTTTTTAATGTACACCATTAACCATTAAACAGCGTATATCATTCCTCAAAACCATGGAAAAGGAAAATTCAGTGATTACAGCACGGCTCTGTAATATATAGGGTTAAATTGAACATCTAGATTATTATCTACTTTGTCTTCGACAGCTATAAAAATACATTTTAATTGTAGGTGGATACAAGACTAGGCATATGGAAGGATGCAAATCATAGAAACTATGCAAAGATGAAAAGAAACCCCTAGGGATTGTTCGAATGGCTTTCTCTTAGGTTTAAACCAAAAGTTTAATGGTTTGAATCATCTTCAAGCCACCTACCTTGGATGTTATAATTGTAAGTTTCTTAATTATGAAGGCTGCAGAGTCCATTGGAGTCCCTGAATTAACATGCGGTACAAAAGCTCAGTGATTTTTGGATAATAGACAACAAAAGATACAGAGTTGGAAAGAAATGGTTCATCAATAAGCTTAGGTTAATAGAATACACTGTACACATCCTTATTTGGCACTGCTGGCACAAGATTTCTTGGATGATTTGCATTGATTTACTTTGGCAATAGTACTTTTAATGCTTCTGTTGAATGCTATGTTGCAAAATTTAGTGAGCTGAGATCCCTTTGCGAGTACCTTCTAGTATTAATGGAATGCAAAACACCATTTGACATGAAGGGACCTTAGAAAATTATAGTTTATATATTGAAAATGCAGTAAGCGAAAGTAGCGAAATTAAATTCCTTCTCTTTTGAAGGACCATGTTGGCAACGTAATGTTCTTAGGTTGTGCCCAAGTGGTTTAGTTCAGCATGCTTTATGACAGGATAAGAGCTTCTTCTAACATATATTTTTATCTATTAAATATTGTTAGATCTGTTGTTGAGAAGCTTGGCCATGACAGAATTTCAAAAATAAAAATTGTTGGGAATGAGGAAGTAGAACAGAGTATATATGGACAAGTAGTACTCAGAATGCCTTCTGATATGGATGAGCAATTGGCCACTGAAGCAAGAAAAGCAGGTAGTGTTAATTTCAACATGGTTGCCATGTATTTGTTATATATACAACATGCTTTTCATTGCAGAAGGCTGGGTACTAATGGATCCTCTTCTTGCTTCTTGGGCCAGTTTCTGCTCAGAAACAAAAGATAGCAAATGAGGTTGCATCCATGCTCAAGTTGAGTGTTGATATCGATACCACCTCACCTGAAAGGTCGGTCAACTTTCTTTACTTTTTGCTTTTTTTTTCTTCCAATTGAAGGTGTTTTTTCTTAGTTGGTTAAAATTTCCATTCTTAATGAACACTGAAAATCTCGACTTTTTTACTTTTTGGTTTGGACTATAAAACTGCTTTCTGCATAGCTTGTTTATGGCTTTGATTAAGCCAATTTTATTGAGTAAGGGCAGGTATATGCATATGTCAATGGATATGCATTTTTGCACAAAATTATTTGTATCATGGTCATATCAATTTTCAAAATGTAGGACATCTTGAAAGAATTTAATTATGTTTCTCAAATTAATTCCTTATTTGACTGTGGCAATGTGGTTTTCAATCTGACACGTTAAGGATTGTGCAGCTTAGATAAAATTGTAGCTGCATTGCGTGCGGGGGCAGAATATGCAGGAAAACCAGTCCAGAATTGTGTCCTTATTGCAGGAAGTCAATCTGGAGTGGCTGGAGCTCTACGAATTGGCATGCCTTGTGTTGTATTGCGGAGCAGGTAAAAATTGTCGCATGTTATATTGCCATTTTTTTGTTGGTCCTCTTATCTACTTTATACCGATTCTATTTTATGTTTTGGCAGGTAAATTCTGTGTTGATCCATAGCTTTTTTTTTTTTTCTGCTTCTTGTAGTTTGATATCTAGAGCTGAATTCCCGTCAGCAAATGCTATAATGGATGGGTTTGGAGGTGCAGACTTGACCATCCCTAGGCTACTTAACAAGCAATGGTCATGAGATCGCCTGATTCAAGTAATTTTTCTGTGAATCTATGATATGATCTACATTTGTTTCCCATTCATCCTTTCCTTAATTAGAAGTATCGAGGCTGAAAACATGTCATATGGCCTTTGAGTGTTCAATAGCTGCAAACAAGCCATAACTCCATTCTCTAGTCAGGCTTAGGTAGAAATGAGTGTAAACAGTTTTAAAAGTGGCTGGCTTGTAGCTTGGTTTGTGGTAGACTTGATAATTAGTAGCTCTTTCTACAATCTCTTCAGATGGACATAAATCCTGGGGAAAGTTAACACAGTTTAACTTGAATAGAACGTTAAATAAGATGAGCAGAATAAAATGGATGAGATCTTTCAAACTGTTAAAAGAAAGTTTATTCAATGAAGTACTGTCTACTATAACACAATCTTTTCAAATTCGAACCCTATGTTGACTTGGTCAAAATGATCAGTGAGGTCTGGCTCTTGATTAGTTTGACCGTCATCGTCGATGGATTAAATAAACAGTCGAACAATATTTAACTAATCAGAGAGGTAATATAATAGTATGTGATGCATATTGAACTTGGTTTCTATACCAGTAATTTCAAAGGAGAACTGTGGTCTATTGTTATGGTGTCTTCTTTTATCATTGTTGGGACTCTTTCAAGTCTATTTAATATTTAAACATCGACCTGAACGGGACTGACCATCAGATTCGATGAATCAATTCAATTGATAGATTCGGTCTTGGGTTTAAAACATTTCTCTATCATCAACCTTGTCTGCAAATATAAATATTGACAAATATAAATATTGACAAATACAAATATAAACATGTTATTATATGATTAAACGTTATTTTATCAAAACTCTATATAAGAGTATAGCTTCAAAAACTCAGATTTCTGATCGGTTTCCATTTCCATTAGCTTCTCAAAGAGCACTTGTACAAGTTCTAACACGAACCGTTATTCACTGAAACAAAACCATATCCTTCTATTTCTCCTAGTTCAACTCATTTCTTTGGTAATTTATTAAATTCAATATCAGATTATATAGCGCACATATATTTCTTATCCCACCAAGAGTTATCTTACATATGTATATTGTCAAGGTCGACGTTTTCTTTTGTTCCCCAATACCCCTTTTTCCATATGTATCATACAACGGAAAGGGATAGACGGTAAAGATGACAGTGACAATCCCACTTTGATACATGTATTACAATGAACAGATTTTCTTCAAGATAATTCAGCCTCTTTGGTTTCCATGCTTCGCCTGAGCATTAAATTGGGGCTTGAGTACTCAACATCACTATCAGTTGAAGAAATGTTAGATGATACGGATGACTTGGGGATTGAGCTAGGTACTGGATTTTGTTGAGTTTGGTGTCGGAAAATCTGAGAAGCCAGAGATTGTTGTGGCCTTGGAGCTTCAGGCGTATGCCCTTGAGCCTCTTCAGCAAGTCGCCGAAGAAGGTTCATAACCGTGGGAAGAAACCTCGATGAAATGGAAATGATGCCAGCCATCTGGTAACATGGCAAATTATAAAATGAGAATCAGCATCCACGATATCATGGAAATAATATTCCAGTCAAGTAATGAAAATAAATTCAACCTAAAAATCAAACCTGTAAAATAAAAAGCAGTTGAAAGAAATCAACAAACTCAATGAAAAACAAATTATGAGGATTGACCAACATAAAACTAAATTTTTTGTGGGGATAAATAGACATCTATAAATTATTGATGTCCGATCACTCTTGTAATGAATAACCGATGCATAGGAACTACTATCTTAGCTTGAACAGCTGCATAATTTAAACCCACTGGGTGCTGTTGGTATCAAAGATTAAATTTTTCATCATTCAACGAGGATGTGTGCATGTGTGTGTACTGGTGCATATAGGCTCTCTTTTAACACTCACAGTGCCGTGTTGGAACTCTTTGGCAATGTCCATTTGTACCCATAAGGCTTTTGAAAGTAAATATACAACGAACAAAATCAAGAGATAAAGCGGATTCCTGTTACACCAGCAGAGAAAAATCAATAAATATAATGACTAATGAGAAAAATTATACAACAATGACAACTTCAGTGAGATTATTACTTTAAGAGGAGCATGAACTCATTAAAACCAAGGATAGCCATTGCTGCAATTGCCCATGGGGGAGGTAACCGGTTGTTACTCCGTCTATGAGCCTCCTGGAGAAAACAAACAGAGAGCATCATAAGTGAGAGGAGCGAATTCATGCAATTGTGTGAAAAAATAGATCCAAAAGGGATTAGTTTGTGAACTTCACTATTATTCGTGTTCATCTAATCGCCAATTTCTTCTCTCTCTTATAACAGGCCTTCACATGTTGAATTTTCATGGTATAGAATTTCACAAAGTACAATGGAATGAAGCAAAACTGAAATGGCGGTGACCTATAACCTAGTATAATAACATTAAAAACTTAAGGGAAAAAAAATGCAGTAAGGTGAAGATTTTGCCATACAGGAATTTACAGCATCTGAATTCCAATTGGACATAACATTAAAAGATGACTAGTACTGAACTAAAAAATATCCCAATTTTACAATAAAAATTGCTTTGCACTACTTCAACACAAGAAAGATATAACAAAACAGTCACCGGACTTAAACAAATGAAAGGAAAGAAGTTTGAAATCATTTATAATTAATTTATTTCTATTTGGCACATAAATCTAAAACATGGCTAGTGATAAGATGAGAACTTTCACTAAATATCAATTTGTCCCAAAATACTAAAATTCTAGAAAAATATAGAAGATACGATCCAACTTCAAGGACAAAAATATTTCAACAATCAATGAATTATAATGTACCTGTGCCGAAATTGCTTGAGTGACCATATACTCAGTCTCTGTTCTAAACTGCCTCCACAAAGACTTACACTGTACTGGTGTTATCAACATATCTTTTGGAGAAACCTAGCACATGTTCCATGATTGATGACAAATTTGATCAAAAAAAGATATAAAAAAAGACGCCACTGCCAGCAAAATTCTACCTCCTCCCATGTGCTTGAGGCAAGAGGATCTGCAGAAGCTCCTATGCTCCTATCTCGAGAAGATGAAACAGCAACAGTTCCATCCATAAGTGAGGAAAAAAGCAAGGGTTCAATCTTATCAGGCTTCTCATCCAGGCGAATGGCAGCCATAACAGATAATACCCTCAGTGACTGCAAGACAGTAATAGCAAAAGGACAATTAGATTATAAAACTGTAAGGCTGGCAGTTGGAACTCCCTTTTCACTAAAATTCTTGAAACTTACTGCAGAATGGGCATCCTTCAAAATAGCCCTAATGTCCTCTTTTCCAGTCCAAACCCTTGGCATTGAATCATTGTCATGATTGAAGACTGTCGAGAATCTGAAATAAAAATCTGAAGCATTCAGCAACAAAGATGAGTTATAGATTTAAAAATCTACAATACCACAATCAAGCTTTTTCTCAAGCTTTTTCTCTAGCTTTTTTCTCTACCACATTTCTAGATTTAAAAATCGTCCCTACCTTTCCTTCATGCGGATCAGAACTTTGCCTGCATCTTCTCTAGCCTTTTTCTCTACCACATTTCTTGCATAGCTCCTTAAATTTTGAACCATTGTGTCACTTGTAGCTTGGTCCAACTCAAAACCAGCAACTGCATTTGAAAGCTCCAATAAAGCAGCTTCAGTCTCACGTTTAAGAAGCCTTCTTATTGAAGGCCAAGTGTCCTCACTACCAACATCAAATAGAGATTCTACAGGTTCAATAAGTGCTACAGTAAGCTTTTTCTGCACATCAGTGATGTATCAAAAATCAGTCATTTAGTCTTACATGAATGTAGTCTAAGAACAAAACCATTTACTGCAATAACAGCAACAATCTGTGCATTAGCCAAGAAAATAACCTCATAGTTGGCTATAATTTCAGACAGCTTGGCGCTGCGAACTGATGATGCATATCCATCAATGTCACGACGAAGTTTTTCCCGGACTTTTGAAGCATCCCAGTTAGCATGTCTTATAGCAGCATCTAAGAAAGGGGAAGAATAAGGTCAATTGAATAGCAAGCAAGCAGTCATTACATATTGCTAAATATTAGTTTCCTTTGCAAAAGTGTTCATAGACAGATAGAGAGATAGACAAAGAAAAGCCCTTACTGATTGAATTCTTGCAATAGGAAAAGGAGTGAGTTTGGTTGTAGTGAGAAGTGGTCGAGAAACATAAAGAACAATAAGTCAAAAATAAAGAATAGAAATGCAGAGTATGGCCTTGGTATCCACAATGGAAAGAAAGTAATCTGTGTCCCCAATATTATGATGGCCAGCAGTCTTTAAATGTCATACAGCTAAATGCAACTACGAATGCAAATTAACCAGAATAAACTTATAATTTCTTATCAAAGATCCAAGCCTAATGTTGTCCTTTATATCATACCTAACAATAACTTCAATTGATAACCACATTTGCCCCCATAATCTTTTAAGAATGTGTATAACCCAATCACAATCTAGACCTCTATCAGAAGTGATAACATTTATTTTATCAGTAGTAAATCAACTTTCATGACAATAATAAAAAATCAAATTTTCACGAATTCTTGTAAAAAAATAAAATTTCATGAATTAAGGAAT
Source organism: Mangifera indica (assembly GCF_011075055.1). Lineage (NCBI taxonomy): Eukaryota > Viridiplantae > Streptophyta > Magnoliopsida > Sapindales > Anacardiaceae > Mangifera > Mangifera indica. The sequence continues at coordinate 16,502,478 of NC_058142.1, read as the reverse complement.
ATTCAGATACCTCATTGGTACACAAGTATGAGTGCAAGTGCAAGCTATATAAAGTTTTCTTACCAGCACACCCTCGGTCAAACTCAAGCATACAAGATTTATAACAAGTGCGAACTGAAGCAGCAAAGCCTTCCCCTTTGTTCAGTAACTGTTCCAGTCTGGTCTTAAAACTATCAAACACTTTAGAACGCAGATGACCCAACATGGCAGTATATGCAGGCTGGACAAACTGGACAAATTAAGAGACAGTTGTGAATAAATGAGGAAAACATAAAAATAATTAAAAAAAGGAACTGGAACCTGGAACTTATGAGGTCAGTTCCTACCCAAAACCGACTTCATAGGTTCCAGTTCCTACCTAGAACCTGTTATATATATAAAAAAATTATACACAGAGAAGAAAATTAGAGATGGGATAATGGAGATGACCACCAACGTACACAAAGCATATCAGAAACTAAGATTGTCCGCATGGGACCAAAGAAGAAAAAATTTGTGTTGCAAGTTGACCTTAAGATGCCTACAATGGAAACTAACACTTCCTCATCAGATTAAATAAATGTTTGTTAAAAACAAAGAAGACCAATTCTAGTTTTTTTTTTTTTTTTTTGTGAAAAATAGAAGAAGATAATGTTAAAATGCAAGTCCCCATACTAACTGAACAAAATCATATATAACAGCTACGTTCCACCACCGACAGCCACCCTTATTTATTTGTATCTAATATCTTATTTGACCTTCTTCTTCAGTTATTTGAATGAGAATAATAAACAGTTCAACAAAATCTAATACCCACCTTGAATCACTGTAATCTAATAACTGATCATACCAATAAAAATTGTCTGATACTGTAGAAGACTGGAACCAAACGAAGGAAGGAGAAAAAGTTTGTCAGTAGTTGCTGGGAGAAAAAGATTAGGTTTTTATTTTATCTTCCGGGGTCGAGTACCCAACCCATTGCCTTAAATGAGTGAATTGGATCAGTTTTGGGTGAGTTCTGATTCCTAAGAGACCAGAACCAGAACCAGAACTGACAGGTTCCTTTAGTTTATTTCTTGGAACTTACTCTATTTCCTTCGGTTCCACATAGGAACTGGAACCAGAACCAATCACCGGGTACCCAACGGCTCCGGTTCCACATGGATAATTTGCTTACCCCTATAATAAACCTATATAAAAACAAAGAAAAAAAATTTCAAGACACAAATAAATTGAACCATTATGAAAACCATATTCCCCTACTTAAACATCATCAACCGATTTCAAATTCACCAAAGAATAAAAATACACGAAAAGTATATTGAACCCTCTATTTAACAAAAATTAATGTAAACTTCCTCGATTGTCAAATATAACAGGCAGCTATCACAGTTAGTCCACTCGGTAATCAGGAATCATAAACACATACAAACTAATGTGGCATGAGAAGTGAAAATTAAAGATAAATAAAACAAAATGATATGGTAACAGCAATAGCACAGTTGGTGAAGTCACACTTCACATTTAATTCAACATAGGTCTTAGGTTAAAGCCACTAATCTACGAAACGGTGATGATATTAGACATTAAAAATGTCTTTATTTGTCTTGCAAAGGAGGAACATCTACAATTGTTTTTTAATTGTCCTTAGTATGTGCCTTCAAGGCAGATGTTTAGTCTACACTAAATTCAATACTGTTTTGCATTTAAATGATTCATTAATCACAATTTGGAAGCAACAATGGATAGCATAAATTGTTAAAAGTCCATCTTAACCATAAAGTTTTTTCACAAGTCTCATACACACATGACAACTTTAAAAAGTTATTGTCTCAATGAAGATAATGAATAACACATACTAAGTAGGTTGAACCTTACATCCAATGCTTTAGAATTCAATTGTTGTCTTTTTGTAGTTCTTACACCTTCATCGAAGTAGATCGTCTCCATGTCATACCTATGAGAAATAAAATTAGAAAACAAAACTAAGATCAGAGATTCCAAACAGAGTTTGATGCATGAAATACCATAAAACTGTCAGTATACAATATCCGCAAACACACAGAATAACAGTACCAGTATGTCAAGGCTTCTTCTACAGGTAAAAGCATCACACATGAGGAATTAGGATAATCATTTTACATATGCCACAGTAAAAAACATCACACATGAGGAATAGGGTAAATACATCATACACAAAATTTTCTTTACATATGCCACGGGCTTGGCTGCAGGTAGTCTTACAAGAATCGTCTCATGGAATACCTTAAATACAAATTCAAGATGCATTTTGCTAGTACATAATAACTAAAACAAGTCAAATCAAATCATCAGATTTGATAATGTGTCAGAGATGGACATGAACTTACTCTGAAAAATAAGTATCTAGAATACAGCTAAGCTTTTTTCCAAATTCTGGGACAGGACCCACTTGAATAGCTTCCTCCAATGCCAACCAACCCTGCAACAAATCATTTAAGTACTGGCCAACAGAGGAATCAGACCAGTAATTCCAGCAAGGAACATGTATGTAACCTGATCAGCTGATATACGACTGAGCTTCTCATTGGCAATTTCCTCACACCGAACAGTGGCAACCATTATCTAATAAAAGTTAAACAAAAATTTATAAATTAAAAAAACATGTTCATACATAGTTATCTATGAAGTTGCATTATCAACAGAACAAATACATTAATAACATTAATAAAAGAAAACCTTATGAGCAGGAAGATCCAGGTCCTTGTTTTCTTTTATAATTTTCCATATCTGCTGTGCACTGAAAGAAAATCCTGAGGAAGGAACAACACCTTGTCTATCTCCAGCTAGTCCTCCTGGAGAGATGGAATGGAAAAACCGCTGCCTCAGTTGAGCAACCTGTATAAAATGTCAAAAGGTCAAAATCATTAGCCCCTTGACAGTTGATACCAACTCTACACAAATTATTTCAAAAAAATGTGATAAACACTTTAATTAGGCCAAGAAACCACAATGCCAAGAGTTCAAACACTGATTATTTAGATCAACATAGGAAGAGTGAAAGAATGCTACAATACACTCCAAACTCAGTTGAATTAGTAGGATCATAATAAAAATTAAGGCTCGATAAACTTCCTAATCTTATTAATGGCTACCTGCTCTTTAAACTGCTCCTCCTTTTCTTCATAGCTAGATAAAGCAGTGACCTCCACCTACATGTCAATTAAGCAATTAAAAAATTTTATGTCAAGTATAATACAAAGTAAATACAGAAAAAATAATTGATCACAGAAACAGAGAAGAGAATCGGAGAAGATTTACTTACATTAAAAAATTCACTGAGAGGAGTACTTTTATGGGCCTCAGGTTTACGAACTGCATTCCATATCTGTGGAAATCACCTCCTATCAATATGCTGAACAAATTTAATAAACAAAAGAATGAACAAACCGTATGAAAGCAAACGTATATAAATATACCTTCTGAATATCTTCTCTTAAAATAGGCTCTAAATATTCTAGCGGAGTCTGCAAGGAGAGTTATGACAAGATATTCATCCAAAAGAGAAGAAAAGTCCCTTCCACAAAAAGAATAAAGCATAAAGTAAAATTTAAAGTGCAATTGCAAACCTTTGTCTTATCACGTATAACAAACAGAAGAGTTGTTTTGCGTGGGCTAAACAAACGCATCATGACCTACATACATCTCGGAGAACCAGAATATTGTGTAAAAAATAGACAATAGTATGATATAAAATAAGTAAACAATAAGGCATCGAACATGGAAAACTAGCTAAAGTACCTGGAAAACTGTTTTTAGAAGAGGTTTGTTAGCAGCCTGCTCCCTACCAATATCATGGCACCACCTACAAATGACATTAAACATCTTATTAAAACCTGAACAAACACCTAAACTTTTTTCCATGAGTTAACACCACTTCAAGTGGATACATTTAGGAAAAATGAGTTTACAGATCCAAAGTTAGACAGTGTCCAGTTCATATCAAGGGCATCTACTTAAAATGAAATTTGGTGAAGAAAAACAAACTTTGGTACAGACAAGAGAAAGGATGAAAAGAAAAATTTATCTTTCTTCCATTACCCAGGAACAAAGAAACCAAGACATATATGCCAAAAATTATCCTCATACAGTAGTTACCAAGCATCAAATCCAATAATTCCAGGAAACAACACAATAAATCCAATGCCTGTTTAGATGTTATATATGTAAATACATATATAGAAGAAAACAGGGCCTAAGCATTAGCCAGCCAAAGTCACAGCAAACAGAGAAATCTTGTATGATATATAGGCTGACAGACCAGTAAATTCCAAATTTTTAGAAACATTGGGCAACCTTAGAGAACGGCCAGGCCTAGACCCAAAGATGATGGGCCATCTAACAACAATCTACCCTTGATGATTTCTTTAAGCCCAAATTACAAGGCCATCCTCCTTTTAGGAAGCCTAATACTTCTCCATGCAGTCATTCCAAACCATGTTCCTGTCTATAATGCCAACATATTTGCAGCTTTAAATACAATAACAAATAGACTTACATGTTTATCAATACAATATCTGCTATTGCCAAAGCAAACAGGGCACTCTGTTTCTCAAATGCAGTGTCATCCTGAAAGAAAACAGATTTGCAGACACATTTTATGAGTGATAAAAACATTTTCCTAAAATAAGAGTAATTTCAAGAAATGACGATACACAAGCTACATATCTGTGATCAACTTTAATCTACTTATTTAATATTAAAAAAAATTCTCTGCAAACTTAATCACACCATTAAACATTCTAGTGGGCAGTGGCATCTCTTGAAATCAAAAGGCACTACAGATAACTATAAGCCTCACAAAGATCACATTAAGAATTTGGTCTCAAAAGGGTTCCCCAGAACTCAAACTTGATAAACTATGAATTAATAACAACTTGAAGATAACACCGACTCCAATTTTGGATTTTCCATTACAAATGGAAACAAATATCAGGATCTATCTTATAAATTGTTAACCCACTTAAGCCAGTAATTTAGAGCAGGGATATATCACACAACTTGGTAACAGCACATTCCTCTCAAAAAATTTTCTACCTATTGGTTTTCAGAGCTAATAAAAAATTAAACTAGAACACCATATGGCATATTATACTCATAGTGACAGCCAAGTAGAACTGAAGAAAGAAAAAGAGCTCCCTTCTTCACAACAAAACACAAAATGAATTCCATCATAAATTGATTTTCAGCCAAGTAAAAATATCAACACAAAGCTTATTACCTCGCCTCTTTCCCTCCCATCAGTTCCCTCTAAATCCATTGCGATTGTGAAAGGCTCAATGCCAACACACTTAGCTATCCAAATTCCCTTAGTTGTTTGACTCCTGCCCAGAACCCAAAGAACCAAAAATAATAATAATAATAATAATAATAATAATAATAATAACGGTCTTCCCAACTCTCAAATCAAAAGAGAAATAACAGCACTTGAGAAACACAAAAAACAAACCAACCTTCCTCTAAGTGCATCCATCTCTCTAAAATTCGTATGAAAAAGATGATTCAATAGAGTACTTTTCCCTGTCCACCATTAACAAAAAAACACCAAAAATAAAACCCAAACAGAGCATTAATTCACCAAAAAAAAAAGTTACATTAACTAAATTAAACAAAAAATCAAATCTTTATATTTACAACCTTACATTGACCAGTAACGCTACCGGGCCAGCAACATAACCACAACTAAACTAATAAAATTGGAGATACATACCACTACTTTGTGGGCCCATGACGGCGACGACGGCGTAGGAGAGGCCACAATCGGCGAGCCTGGTGGTACGGACGAAGTTGTCGAGGCCTTGGACATTGAAGACGCCGTTTCCGTCGATGAGTTGGGTGGAGCAAGGGGAGTCTTCGGCCATAAGGAAGTGAAACTCTAGGTTTTCCGTTGACGGAAACGAAATAAAAATTGGAGATTGAAATCGAATTTTATTAATTATGAAGATTGGAAAGTGCGAAAGTGGAGAGACTGGAGTGGAGATGAAGTCAAGGAGCAGACAGACAGCGTTGAGAGATCTTTGTAAGAATCGTGGCATACTCAGGATGTGCCACGTGTTCTTTATATTTATTTAAAAAAATATTACACAAATATATAATTTAAATCCATAAATATATATATTTATTTAAATTATTATATAATTAGATATTATTTTATTTTTAATTCAAAATCAATTAATCATATAATAATAAATATAAATAATTTTATGTATTAAAAATAAATATAAATTAATTGTTTGATAACATCGAAGAAAAATTATGAGCACTTCTGAAGAAGAATTATCAATGAGATGAGATTTAATAGAACAACCTTGTCAAGTTATTGATCTTGAATTAAATCTAATAAATTAAAATTTTAATTTAAATATAATTATAAGTAAAATAATGATTTAAATTTAGGCTTGTTTAGATGATATCTACATAAAATTTAAGTAAATTTTTATCTATGATAAATTATAATAAATGGTGGTAATTCAATATTAACTCCAATCTAGAAAGAAAAATTACAATAAAAACTTTGAATCTCTACCAAATGAATTAAAGATTTGATCGGTAAGTTTTTCGTGATGGTAGGAGCTAGGGTTTTGTTCAGAGTTGGAATAATAAAAACTTTCATATCAGAGGGTATTATAATCATTAAAAATATGAAAGAAATACTTGACAATACACCTTTTAGAGTTAGATTTCAATTTCGTGTTTATGTTAGGGATATTTTAGTAATTTTATTGTATAGAAAATTATTATAGGAGGCTTGCTTTGGGATAATTTTTTTATTATTGTAATAACCTATTCATTATTATTAATATTTATTTATTTGATTTGTGAAATAATAAAATATACAAATATATAAATTTTTTGTTATCATTGTGATATGTTCAAAAATATAAGAATAATGTGATATTGAAATTACCTACATAATGTTAAGGCCAAAGGACTATTTTCCGTGCAAGTTTTAATTTAATCTCAATAATACATTTGTTATAGTTCAAAAACTTAAACACTTATATATGGATTAATTACTGTTAAAATTTTCTATTAAAAGTTAGGGTAAAATTGTTATTTTATCAATAATATTAAAAAAAAATAATATTCATTATATTTTCCCTCAAAATTTTAAAAATTAATAACTTTACCTATGTCTAAAGTTTTTTAATTTTAAAAAGTAATATTCTCCCCCCCCCCCCTCCCCCAAACATAGGGTTTTTTTTCTTTCTCTCTCTAGCTATCAGTGACAACGCTTTCAACCTTTTCATCTCTCCGACACAGTTTTTCAACCTTCTCTGACATGATTTTAGAATCTATTTTTGCTCATTTGACGAATCATCGAACGATTGGTCAAATGATTCTTTCCTTCATTTGAATTGATTTAACCAAATCATTGTTAGCTGCTCTGAATCATTTGACGAAGAAAGCGTCATCCTTACTAACTACTCTAAATCGTTGTCCTTTTTAATGAAGCATCGTCTAGAGATTGACAATGTTTTGCTATGAAATGTGCTTCATTGTCTAGACGATAGACAACGTGCTTTCTAGTCCAGACGTCGTCTGTTCACTAGATTAGTTAGCCAAAAAGATTTTCAAACCCTGTGATAGAAATGATAACTTTTAAAACTTAATCCTAAAGGGAAATTGTTAGATATTTAGGGTTTTAGAATTTAGTGATAAAATAACAACTTTATCCTTAATTGTAACTGAAAAGTTTAATAAAAATTTGCTAATAAATAGATGTTTGGGTTTTTAAATTGTTAATACTTAGGTAGGAAATAGTTCTTTGGCCTAATGTTAATGCTCTATTAAGATAAAAATATATTTTTAATTAAAATGAAAAATAATTTAATTAATTAATTTTTAGAAAGTGATCATTTGAGAAAAAACTCCCAGTATAATATTAACATAAATAATATTTTAGAAAATAAGCAAATACTTTAATATAAATTATATTAGTTTAATTGAGCATAATAATAATTTAAACTGATATTAAGGTAATATGAGACCTTGGTATTAATTTATTATTGTCAGTTAAATATAATAATTATTTATGTTCAATCATTTTCTAAATAATTTATCTTTAATTTTTAGTAATAAAAGATTATATAAATAAAATACAATTGTAGTTATATTGTGCATTAAGGTAGATTCAATTTAAGTCGAATCAAGGTTAAGAGTGGTTTAACTCATAATACCTGGATTGAACTCCTTTGAATTAGTGTAAAATATGATCAGAAGATAACTGATGGAGAAACAATGTTATTGGTCAGTGAACATTATCATTAAAAAGATAAATAATTTCACTAGAAAGATAAGTATACAAATTTGAGTTACGCTATTGAGGTGAAGTTCTGACTTGAGTTTAACTCATCCAAGTTAAATAATAGATTCAAATCGAGTTAATTCAGATCAAATCTAACCCTAATTATACACAAAACCATTATATAAAATATAACTAAAAACAAATTGATGTTAAAAAGTTTAATGTCTGTTGGATAACAAATTCAATATATAAGCCAAACAAACACGTGAAAAATTGCTTTAAATGTTTGGAGTTTTCATTTGGTACCACGTATTGATCATTAAGATAACATAATTATAAATAGATAATACTATATATACTAACTTTTTTTATTAACTTAACAATATTGATGCATTTTAGTATGATTGAATAATAAATTTATATAGATAAATTGATAGGAAAAATTAGTAAATATAATATTATTATTTATAAATAAAACTATATGTATAAACAAATACTTTAACCTTATTCATTTAATCTAATATGATAATAGAATCTCATATTATTACATCAGTTTGGATGAGTAAAATAATAAAATTTATTTATACGAGTAGATTTATTTGTTTCAATTAAGGCCACCGAAAATGGCCAAGCTATTGGCGACTAGGTTGCCCAGTGCTGCTGCAACTTGCGCTGCGCTTGATGCCCCAGCAAGGGCTAGTTTCAGTTCCTGTATTATGTAGGTGGGTGAGCGTTGCGGTAAACAAGAAAGTAAGTACGTTGAGCACAAAGAAAAGTTGCTACAGAACTACACAAAAACATTATACTGAATTCAATCTAATTCAATAAACAATGTTAACCCAGTTTGTCAGCGTTAAAACTCAAAAGAGATTTACAGCAACTGAATTCCAATTGGCGGCATATAACATCAAATTAAACATAGCTAGTGATAAGATGAATATAGAATTTTAATGTGTTTAAAATGGGGTCAAAATTGCAAATAACATTGGTGAGGCAGAATGGTCATTTCCTGGTTGAGATGTTTTTTTGACGCAGGTTTTATCATATGAGAGAATTCTTTTCATCAGCTTGTTCAACTTTTTCTCTCGGTTTTACAAGGATTTTTTAAACTTTCTTGTTTTGAGAAATAATATTATTGTAATCTCTTGTATTTCTTTATGTCGCCCGTGTGGACCGACAAGACGATATCCTAGGATTTCATTTAAGAAATCTGAACCAAGTAAATCACTGTGTTTGCATCTTCTTTATCTTTCTTACATGTTTTATATTCAAATTTGTAATCTTTAAAGCCTATATCCCTAACAATGTAATCATGTATGAAGTATGGAATTGTTCCAAATTCTAAAAGGCAAGACATATATACAAGATACAATACACGACATAAATATTTCAATCAAGCAATGTTCAATCAATTACACACCTCAGACGTAGCAGAAGATGTTGAAAGACGCATCTGTAATACTTCAAGTGCTCTTGATACCAAGTATTCTCTTTTAGCACTTCTTATACCTTCGTCATAATACTTTGTCTCCTCGTCGTACCTGGAATTTAGCAGATGAAACAAAGATCAACTGATGCATGCAGGAGCAGCGTTCCTTCAAATCGTGGTGATTTATCAGAAACAGACGTGGACTTACTCTGACAAGCAGGTTTTCATAATAGAGCAAAACTTTTCAGCAACTCCTAGGGGCCCCATGAGAATACCTTTATCCACCTGAAGTTATTCAAAGATTACTCAAATAATGTATATTTTAAATCGGTTTAATAATAATGTAAGAGTTAATCTTGATTTAGTTACAAATTCTCATTTTCCATTAATATATCTAATAAAAAATATGAATAATATTTTAGAATAATATCTTAATAATTTTTTATTATATTCAACCAAATACAATAATTATTTATACTTATTAATTTTTATCAAACATATTAATAAATCTTTTAACCAATATACTTTTATAGTAATTTTTTATTTTATTTTTAATAAATGATTATTAAAACCAAACACACTTTTATTATCAATAAAACTATGTATACCTATTTTTGATACACAATTTATGTACACAGATAAAGTATTATCATGTGATTGATTATTTATTTATCATATGATAACACATGTTTTAAAATCACCTAATTACATGATAACACATCACTGTGTACATGAATTATGTATAAAATAGATATACATAGTATTGTTCTTATATTAATACATACCAGAAGTGGATATTTGAGCTAGATTGGGTTTAGGATTTGTTCAAGTTCGCATTGACAATATACTATTTGATTCAAACCCACTCTTGTTTGAGTTTATATAGAGTATTATGAAGCTCCTTGATGGTATAAATAATATCAAGTATCATACAAGGTATTTTCAGATAAACAAACAAATCAGATCTCAAATCTAATTCAAAATCAATTTGTTTAAATTGAATTGTGAATTCGATTTGAACCAAACCCTAAGTATTGGTTTACAGAGAATATTTAGATGCGAAGGGAGATGTATGTAAAATGAACCTGAGCAGCCGATAGAGCATCCAACTTCTGCTTGCTGATTTCATCGCACCGAATAATGGAAACCATTTCCTGATTAACGTTAACAAATAGTAAAAGAAGTGCTACAAATTAGAAAAACCAACATAGATATAGATGGAGAAATTAAAAATAATAAAATTATATAGTACATTTTTTAGTATATAATTGAATATATAAATGATATATTATTATATAATTAAGTAAATACATAATTACATATGCAGATGATTGAAAGATAAAATAAGACTTAATGTCATAATAACACATTAACTTAATTATATACTAAAAGTATATATATATATCATTGCTCAATTAGAAAACCTGAATGGAAGAAATATTGAGGTCCCGGATTTGTGTTATGAGATTCCACATCTTTTGTGCATGATCAGAAAAATCCGATGCAGAAACAACTCGTCTATCTGCGGCAACTTGTCCTCCTTGAGAGGTGGAGGCGGAGCTAAAAAATCGCTGCCTCAGTTTGTCAACCTGTGTAAAATGTCAAGACCAAGGAGAGATTTCCAGCATTGATTTATTAATTAGATAAATATACGCGAGGACTGAAAGAATGCCACAAGACTCTTTGCATCAGGAAATTAAGGTTGTAACCCAAATACATAAATTAACAATATTATGCATACACAATTAGGTATATAGATGGTAGGTGATTAAATGTTATTTTATCTTTAATTTAAAATTATTTAATTATTTGATAACATATTATATATATACATAATTGTGTTATTAAAAGTATATATACATAATTTTATTGATAAATCAAAGCTTTATAAATTGGTCAAATAATATTTCCCACCCAAGGTTTGATAAATTTATAAATTTCACTCTTTGACTTTATAAAAACCAATGTTTCATCCATTTTTTGAAGTTTTTAACCAAATCTATTTTGTTTTTTAGAAAATTACTAAAAAGACAAAAAGGTTCTTAAGCTAAATAACGTTTTGTTCTTCAAATTTTATTAAATAATTTTTGTACCCTAATTTATATAAATTTCAATTAAAAACAATAAAAAATTTACTAATACATATATAAATAGAGCAATGCTAGCTATATATATTTACTTTTGAGTATACATATACTATGTTATCATATGATTAAATATTATTTTATCTTAACCATTTGATATTACACATCAAATGTATACCTATTTATATTTAAAGTTGATACTTATAGTTTTATTGATATAGATAAAAAATGTCAATAACATATAGCTGCATCTTTTAGGGGAAAACTATAATTTTTAAAATATTAGAGATGCCAATGAAGTTTGCAGGAGGGTTTTGAACCTTGAAAAAAGTTTGGGTGTACTTTAAAAATTTTTAAAAATCTTCAATATACCAGTTGGTAGTTTCAAAATAATAGTTACACCCTAAATAATTGAATTAAACAAAACAAATTAGGGTTATAATTGAAATATTTTAAACAATTGAGGCTATGATATATTTTCAAAATAAATTGGATGAAAATGATCATTTATGAAATAAGTTAAGGGGAAGATGTTTATTCGCCCTTAAAAAGTTTTTTAAAAGTGACACTATACACCCAAGAAAATCCACAATATTATTTACAATTCAATCTAACATGAGTTCTAAGATAAGATTTTCAACCTTGAGAATAAAATAACTGTTAATTATAATATAATTATAATATTTGGATAAAGTGATATAAATGATTTTTTTACTATTAAAACAAAATTATGATTTTGACAGTTAGAGTGAAAAATTAGTAATTTTTTAAATTTAAAAAGTAAAAATCATCATTTCTTCAAATGGTGGGTGGAAAATAGCAATTTGGCTTGACAAATTTTCTGATCTTCTATGTTAATCGTTACCTCTTGCTTAAACTGATCCTCCATATGATCATAGGAAGACAACGCAATGATCTCCACCTTCAAGTCATGAAATAAATACATTAATTTTATACACAGTA